>NC_091287.1:293576746-293876746 GCF_032444005.1 Ranitomeya imitator | reverse complement strand
TCCCCATAGACTTGTATTGCCGACGGATCGCGACGTATGGCCACACGTCGCGTCCGTCGTGCACTGGATGCGTCATGTTTTGGCGGACCGTCGTCACGAAAAAACGTTCAATGTAACATTTTTTCGTACGTCGCATCCGCCATTTCCTACCGCGCATGCGTGGCCAGAACTCCGCCCCCTCCTCCCCGGGACCTAGAATGGGCAGCAGATGCGTTGAAAAACTGCATCAGCTGCTCACGTTGTGCCCAGTGTTCACAACGTACGTCGGTACGTCGTGCTGACGCATTGTGACAGCCCCATACCGATGCAAGCGTGAAAGTAGCCATAGCCAACGACGGGCAGTGCAGAATCCGCCGCTGAGCGATTTTCCGACGTGCAGAAAAAAAACGTTTCTCTGTGCGTTGTCTCCGCCTGACGGACAGCAATTTTCCGACGGATCCAGTGCACGACGGATGAAACGGAAGGCCATCCGTCACAATCCGTTGCTAATACAAGTCTATGGGAAAAAACAGGATCCAGCAGAAAAATTTGCTGGATCCTGTTTTTTCAAAAATCGATGGATTTCGACGGGAGCTAAAAGACGGAAGTGTGAAAGAGGCCTTAGGCTACTTTCACACTAGCGTTTTCTGCAATCCATCACAATGCGTCGTTTTGCAGAAAAAACGCATCCTGCCCCATAGACTTGTATTGACGACGGATTGCCACACGTCGCATCCGTCAAGCGACGGATGCGTCGTGCTTTTGCGGACCGTCAGGAGCAAAAAACGCTACATGTAACGTTTTTTGCTCCTGACGGACCACTTTTTCCGACCGCGCATGCTCGGCCGGAACTCCGCCCCCACCTCCCCGCACCTTACAATGGGGCAGCGGATGCGCCGGAGAAATGCATCCGCTGCCTCCATTGTGCAATGCGTTAAACGCTAGCGTCGGAATCTCTCCCCGACGCATTGCGACGGGGAGATTCCGACGCTAGTGTGAAAGTAGCCTTATCTGTTTTTCCATCCGTTTCAGCTGTTTTTTTACGGATCCGTTTTCCATACCTCCAAATGGGAGGCTCCCAAATGTTATTGGCTACTGGAAAATAATGGAAACCTATATATTGAGTGTTTTAACACCCCATCTTTGACAGGGTTTAGAGCAAGTGGCAGAAATGCAAGGAGTTCTAGCAAATATTGTGACCATCTATGCCTCTATCCATCAGGCAGGTTGCTGGCAGGCGTCTTGTATGCTTCTTGCTGGCACATTGAGGAATGAAGCCACAGGCCAAATTTATATAGATTTGGGGCTGTCTGGCCAATTGGCTACTAAATACTGATTCTGAGCATGCTCAGTGTAAAAAAACGTATTCCAGCGCTGGATTCTGTCATACGACGTGCAACGACGGATCCTGTGGCCATAGGCTTCCATTCTAGCCAACGACGTATGCCGCAGGATCCGTCGTGGCACATTTTTCCGACGCAGACAAAAAACATTACAGTGTACGTTTTTTCCAGACGACGGTCCGCCAAATCCAGGTGCACGATGGACGAAAGTGAGGCCATACGTCGCAAATACAAGTCTATGGGATAAAACTGATCCTGCGGGCACATTTGCGGGATGCGTTTTTTCCCCAAAACGACACATTGCGACGGACGCCAAACGACGCAAGTGTGAAAGTGGCCTTAGAAACACGTCACCACTTCTGTATTCATCACCCACTCCTGGTTTTGGCTTACAAATGCTGAGGTAAAATGCTCAATGTGTGAATGTGGCCTTGGAATACAGGGAAAAGAAAAAAAAATGCGTTTCGTGACACGGGGTGACCGGCACATGATAAGTGGGTGCTCGGTGTGACAAGTCGAGACCTCTCCCAGGGGACGGACTAAACTGCATATTGGGATGATGGGATGATGGGATGATGGGCTGCAATACTAGACTCCACCACTAGATGGCAGCACATTTTACAAATGCAGCCCAGGAAATGACTTCTTGTAATATAGCAAGAAGGGAATATGGGTATAATTATTGTTCTGTATGGGGATTATGGGTGAAATATCACAAATACACATGCCCAGGAACATACTTCATCTACTTCTGATAGGAATATGGGTATAATTATTGTTCTGTATGGGGATTATGGGTGAAATATCACAAATACACATGCCCAGGAACATACTTCATCTACTTCTGATAGGAATATGAGTATAATTATTGTTCTGTATGGGGATTATGGGTGAAATATCACAAATACACATGCCCAGGAACATACTTCATCTACTTCTGATAGGAATATGGGTATAATTATTGTTCTGTATGGGGATTATGGGTGAAATATCACAAATACACATGCCCAGGAACATACTTCATCTACTTCTGATAGGAATATGGGTATAATTATTGTTCTGTATGGGGATTATGGGTGAAATATCACAAATACACATGCCCAGGATCATACTTCATCTACTTCTGATAGGAATATGGGTGTATCTATTGTTCTGTATGGGGATTATGGGTGAAATATCACAAATACACATGCCCAGGAACATACTTCATCTACTTCTGATAGGAGTATGGGTATAATTATTGATCTGTATGGGGATTATGGGTGAAATATCACAAATACACATGCCCAGGAACATACTTCATCTACTTCTGATAGGAATATGGGTATATCTATTGTTCTGTATGGGGATTATGGGTGAAATATCACAAATACACATGCCCAGGATCATGCTTCATCTACTTCTGATAGGAATATGGGTATATCTATTGTTCTGTATGGGGATTATGGGTGAAATATCACAAATACACATGCCCAGGAACATACTTCATCTACTTCTGATAGGAGTATGGGTATAATTATTGATCTGTATGGGGATTATGGGTGAAATAGCACAAATACACATGCCCAGGATCATACTTCATCTACTTCTGATAGGAATATGGGTATATCTATTGTTCTGTGTGGGGATTATGGGTGAAATATCACAAATACACATGCCCAGGAACATACTTCATCTACTTCTGATAGGAGTATGGGTATAATTATTGATCTGTATGGGGATTATGGGTGAAATAGCACAAATACACATGCCCAGGATCATACTTCATCTACTTCTGATAGGAATATGGGTATATCTATTGTTCTGTGTGGGGATTATGGGTGAAATATCACAAATACACATGCCCAGGAACATACTTCATCTACTTCTGATAGGAATATGGGTATATCTATTGTTCTGTATGGGGATTATGGGTGAAATATCACAAATACACATGCCCAGGATCATGCTTCATCTACTTCTGATAGGAATATGGGTATATCTATTGTTCTGTATGGGGATTATGGGTGAAATATCACAAATACACATGCCCAGGAACATACTTCATCTACTTCTGATAGGAATATGGGTATATCTATTGTTCTGTATGGGGATTATGGGTGAAATATCACAAATACACATGCCCAGGAACATACTTCATCTACTTCTGATAGGAGTATGGGTATAATTATTGATCTGTATGGGGATTATGGGTGAAATATCACAAATACACATGCTCAGGAACATATTTCATCTACTTCTGATAGGAATATGGGTATATCTATTGATCTGTATGGGGATTATGGGTGAAATATCACAAATACACATGCCCAGGAACATACTTCATCTACTTCTGATAGGAATATGGGTATATCTATTGTTCTGTATGGGGATTATGGGTGAAATATCACAAATACACATGCCCAGGAACATACTTCATCTACTTCTGATAGGAGTATGGGTATAATTATTGATCTGTATGGGGATTATGGGTGAAATATCACAAATACACATGCCCAGGAACATACTTCATCTACTTCTGATAGGAGTATGGGTATAATTATTGATCTGTATGGGGATTATGGGTGAAATATCACAAATACGCATGCCCAGGAACATACTTCATCTACTTCTGATAGGAATATGGGTATATCTATTGTTCTGTATGGGGATTATGGGTGAAATATCACAAATACACATGCCCAGGATCATACTTCATCTACTTCTGATAGGAATATGGGTACATCTATTGTTCTGTATGGGGATTATGGGTGAAATATCACAAATACACATGCCCAGGAACATACTTCATCTACTTCTGATAGGAGTATGGGTATAATTATTGATCTGTATGGGGATTATGGGTGAAATATCACAAATACACATGCCCAGGAACATACTTCATCTACTTCTGATAGGAATATGGGTATATCTATTGATCTGTATGGGGATTATGGGTGAAATATCACAAATACACATGCCCAGGAACATACTTCATCTACTTCTGATAGGAATATGGGTATAACTATTGTTCTGTATGGGGATTATGGGTGAAATATCACAAATACACATGCCCAGGAACATACTTCATCTACTTCTGATAGGAATATGGGTATATCTATTGTTCTGTATGGGGATTATGGGTGAAATATCACAAATACACATGCCCAGGAACATACTTCATCTACTTCTGATAGGAGTATGGGTATAATTATTGATCTGTATGGGGATTATGGGTGAAATATCACAAATACACATGCCCAGGAACATACTTCATCTACTTCTGATAGGAATATGGGTATATCTATTGATCTGTATGGGGATTATGGGTGAAATATCACAAATACACATGCCCAGGAACATACTTCATCTACTTCTGATAGGAATATGGGTATAACTATTGTTCTGTATGGGGATTATGGGTGAAATATCACAAATACACATGCCCAGGAACATACTTCATCTACTTCTGATAGGAATATGGGTATATCTATTGTTCTGTATGGGGATTATGGGTGAAATATCACAAATACACATGCCCAGGAACATACTTCATCTACTTCTGATAGGAATATGGATATATCTATTGATCTGTATGGGGATTATGGGTGAAATATCACAAATACACATGCCCAGGAACATACTTCATCTACTTCTGATAGGAATATGGGTATATCTATTGATCTGTATGGAGATTATGGGTGAAATATCACAAATACACATGCCCAGGAACATACTTCATCTACTTCTGATAGGAATATGGGTATATCTATTGTTCTGTATGGGGATTATGGGTGAAATATCACAAATATACATGCTCAGGAACATATTTCATCTACTTCTGATAGGAATATGGATATATCTATTGTTCTGTATGGGGATTATGGGTGAAATATCACAAATATACATGCCCAGGAACATGCTTCATCTACTTCTGATAGGAATATGGGTATATCTATTGATCTGTATGGGGATTATGGGTGATATATCACAAATACACATGCCCAGGATCATACTTCATCTACTTCTGATAGGAATATGGGTATATCTTTTGTTCTGTATGGGGATTATGGGTGAAATATCACAAATACACATGCCCAGGAACATATTTCATCTACTTCTGATAGGAATATGGGTATATCTATTGTTCTGTATGGGGATTATGGGTGAAATATCACAAATACACATGCCCAGGAACATACTTCATCTACTTCTGATAGGAATATGGGTATAATTATTGTTCTGTATGGGGATTATGGGTGAAATATCACAAATACACATGCCCAGGAACATATTTCATCTACTTCTGATAGGAATATGAGTATAATTATTGTTCTGTATGGGGATTATGGGTGAAATATCACAAATACACATGCCCAGGAACATACTTCATCTACTTCTGATAGGAATATGGGTATAATTATTGTTCTGTATGGGGATTATGGGTGAAATATCACAAATACACATGCCCAGGAACATACTTCATCTACTTCTGCTAGGAATATGGGTATAATGGTTCTTTGTGGGTATTATAGGTGATATATCATGAATACACATGCCCAGTGTCATATTCGATCAATTCCTGGTAAGAACACGTATGTGTACAATTATTGTTTTATATGTTGATTATTGGTAAAATATGATGAAACATTTCATTAACTTCTGGTAAGAATATGGGTATATTTATTATTCTATATGGGGTTATGGTCAGAATGCTATGGAGATACAGATCCTGTAACCTATTTGCATCTGACAGGATTACATGTCCATTGACTTCTCCCACCCCTGGGAGATGTGAGCCCTGGCATCATAGGTCTTAGACCCAGTGTTCCCACCTCCTTATTAGGCCGGCCATGTCATAGAGATGAGCAGTCTTGCACCATACTTCTTGCTTATATACCTATATTATATACATTGTTCTTTATAGGATGTTGGATCTTTTTGCAGGATTTTATTGGTTAGATTTGTTGACATCAATAACTTTTAATGGAGATATATAGAATTTTTTTTAAATAACTTTTAATAAAATGATAGGTTTTATCTTAACAAAAATATTTGGAAATGGAACATGTATTTTAGTGTATACTGGTCTCTAGGTTAATACGAAGGCCATCATAACAAATCCAACAAAATAGCTTTCATGGAACAATAAATGATCCTGCTTACGTTCACATGTCTGATATAGGACTCGGTATTGCTTCTTCGTCAGTAGGCAAGGCATAATTGAATCTTATGTGCCTGTTTTCCATCCAGGTTCAGGTTCACTTGGGAATGGAAACTTTCATATTGTTCCCCGCTATACAGGGCAGATTTTTTTTTTTTGTGTGGCTGTGGGAAAAAGATGAGGGTAACGTATACAGTCACGGCCAAAAGTTTTGAGAATGACACCAAAATTATATTTTCACATGATCTGCTGGCCTCTGGTTTTTATTAGTGTTTGATGTTTATATCACATACAGAAATATAATTGCAATCATATGATGAGTACCAATAGGTTATATTGACAGTTAGAATGAGTTAATGCAGCAAGTCAATATTTGCAGTGTTGACCCTTCTTCTTCAAGACCTCTGCAATTCTCCCTGGCATGCTCTCAATCAACTTCTGGAGCAAATCCTGACTGATCGCAGTCCATTCTCGCATAATCAATGCTTGCATTTTGCCAGAATTTGTTGGTTTTTGTTTGTCCACCCGTCTCTTGATGATTGACCACAAGTTCTCAATGGGATTAAGATCTGGGGAGTTTCCAGGCCATGGACCCAAAATCTCTATGTTTTGTTCCATGAGCCATTTAGTTATCACCTTTGCTTTATGGCAAGGTGCTCCATCATGCTGGAAAAGGCATTGTTGGGCGCCAAACTGCTCTTGGACGGTTGGGAGAAGTTGCTCTTGGAGGACATTCTGGTACCATTCTTTATTCATGGCTGTGTTTTTAGGCCGATTCCCATGGCTGAGAAGCAACCCCACACATGAATGGTTTCAGGATGCTTTACAGTTGGCATGAGACAAGACTGGTGGTATCGCTCACCTCTTCTTCTCCGAATAAGCTGTTTTCCAGATGTCCCAAACAGGAAAAGGGGATTCATCAGAGAAAATGACTTTGCCCCAGTCCTCAGCAGTCCACTCCCTGTACCTTTTGCAGAATATCAGTCGGTCCCTGATGTTTTTTCTGGAGAGAAGTGGCTTCTTTGCTGCCCTCCTTGAAACCAGGCCTTGCTCAGAGTCTCGGCCTCACAGTGCGTGCAGAAGCACTCACACCAGCCTGCTGCCATTCCTGAGCAAGCTCAGCACTGCTGGTAGTCCGATCCCGCAGCTGAAACAGTTTGAAGATACGGTCCTGGTGCTTGCTGGTCTTTCTTGGGCACCCTGGAGCCTTTTTGACAACAATGGAAGCTCTTTCCTTGAAGTTCTTGATGATGCGATAGATTGTTGACTGAGGTGCAATCTTTGTAGCTGCGATACTCTTCCTGTTAGGGTACCGTCACACACTGCCATTTCGATCGCTATGACGGTACGATTCGTGACGTTCCAGCGATATCGTTACGATATCGCTGTGTCTGACACGCAGCAGCGATCAGGGATCCTGCTGAGAATCGTACGTTGTAGCAGATTGTTTAGAACTTTCTTTCGTCGCTGGATCTCCCGCTGGCATCGCTAGATCGGTGTGTGTGACACCGATCTAGCGATCTAGCGATGCGATCTAGCGATGCGTTCGCTTGTAACCAGGGTAAACATCGGGTTACTAAGCGCAGGCGTTGCCTTGCGCAGGCGTGTACTATGGAGGACAGAGAATGAACTTCAATCCAATATTGCAGCCAGCATGCAGCCAGCGGGTAAGGAAAGGGTGAATCAAACACCCGAAAACTCCGCCCATATGACCCAAAACCAGTCCCGCCAAATTCAGGTGACAGAGTCCCTTTAAGTCTGGAACCCATGGACATCACCAAACGCTGGGTTTCCTCCTTCTTAATGCTTTGCCAGGCCTTTACAGCCGCAGCCTTCAGGTCTTGCTTGTTTGTGGGTCTTTCCGTCTTAAGTCTGGATTTGAGCAAGTGAAATGCATGCTCAATTGGGTTTAGATCTGGAGATTGACTTGGCCATTGCAGAATGTTCCACTTTTTGGCACTCATGAACTCCTGGGTAGCTTTGGCTGTATGCTTGGGGTCATTGTCCATCTGTACTATGAAGCGCCGTCCAATCAACTTTGCAGCATTTGGCTGAATCTGGGCTGAAAGTATATCCCGGTACACTTCAGAATTCATCCGGCTACTCTTGTCTGCTCTTATGTCATCAATAAACACAAGTGACCCAGTGCCATTGAAAGCCATGCATGCCCATGCCATCACATTGCCTCCACCATGTTTTACAGAGGATGTGGTGTGCCTTGGATCATGTGCCGTTCCCTTTCTTCTCCAAACTTTTTTCTTCCCATCATTCTGGTACAGGTTGATCTTTGTCTCATCTGTCCATAGAATACTTTTCCAGAACTGAGCTGGCTTCTTGAGGTGTTTTTCTGCAAATTTAACTCTGGCCTGTCTATTTTTGGTATTGATGAATGGTTTGCATCTAGATGTGAACCCTTTGTATTTACTGTCATGGAGTCTTCTCTTTACTGTTGACTTAGAGACAGATACACCTACTTCACTGAGAATGTTCTGGACTTCAGTTGATGTTGTGAACGGGTTCTTCTTCACCAAATTAAGTATGCGGCGATCATCCACCACTGTTGTCATCCGTGGACGCCCAGGCCTTTTTGAGTTCCCAAGCTCACCAGTCAATTCCTTTTTTCTCAGAATGTACCCAACTGTTGATTTTGCTACTCCAAGCATGTCTGCTATCTCTCTGATGGATTTTTTCTTTTTTTTCAGCCTCAGGATGTTCTGCTTCACCTCAATTGAGAGTTCCTTTGACCGCATGTTGTCTGCTCACAGCAACAGCTTCCAAATGCAAAACCACACACCTGGAATCCACCCCTGACCTTTTAACTACTTCATTGATTACAGGTTAACGAGGGAGACGCCTTCAGAGTTAATTGCAGCCCTTAGAGTCCATTGTCCAATTACTTTTGGTCCCTTGAAAAAGAGGACGCTATGCATTACAGAGCTATGATTCCTAAACCCTTTCTCCAATTTGGATGTGGAAACTATCATATTGCAGCTGGGAGTGTGCACTTTCAGCCCATATTATATATATAATTGTATTTCTGAACATGTTTTTGTAAACAGCTAAAATAACAAAACTTGTGTCACTGTCCAAATATTTCTGGCCCTAACTGTAGGTATTCATTTATTATGGAGCTTAGGTGCCCACAAGTTTTTAAAGATATTTTTTCAAACAAAGCTGCAAAATTATTTGGCCTCTGTAAATATAATATTTCACATTGAATTACCATGAAGGTGAATAATTCTATTCATATTATTATGGGAAATTCATCAAATGTGGTACTGGGCATGACTATTTGGGATAAATATATATGTTCTTAAAATAATGATAAAATATGTTCCTGGGCATGTGTATTTGTGATATTTCACCCATAATCCCCATACAGAACAATAATTATACTCATATTCCTATCAGAAGTAGATGAAGTATGTTCCTGGGCATGTGTATTTGTGATATTTCACCCATAATCCCCATACAGAACAATAATTATACCCATATTCCTATCAGAAGTAGATGAAATATGTTCCTGGGCATGTGTATTTGTGATATTTCACCCATAATCCCCATACAGAACAATAGATATACCCATATTCCTATCAGAAGTAGATGAAGTATGTTTCTGGGCATGTGTATTTGTGATATTTCACCCATAATCCCCATACAGAACAATAGATATACCCATATTCCTATCAGAAGTAGATGAAGTATGTTTCTGGGCATGTGTATTTGTGATATTTCACCCATAATCCCCATACAGAACAATAATTATACCCATATTCCTATCAGAAATAGATGAAGTATATTCCTGGGCATGTGTATTTGTGATATTTCACCCATAATCCCCATACAGAACAATAATTATACCCATATTCCTATCAGAAGTAGATGAAATATGTTCCTGGGCATGTGTATTTGTGATATTTCACCCATAATCCCCATACAGAACAATAGATAAACCCATATTCCTATCAGAAGTAGATGAAGTATGTTTCTGGGCATGTGTATTTGTGATATTTCACCCATAATCCCCATACAGAACAATAGATATACCCATATTCCTATCAGAAGTAGATGAAATATGTTCCTGAGCATGTGTATTTGTGATATTTCACCCATAATCCCCATACAGATCAATAGATATATCCATATTCCTATCAAAAGTAGATGAAGTATGTTCCTGAGCATGTGTATTTGTGATATTTCACCCATAATCCCCATACAGATCAATAGTTATACCCATATTCCTATCAGAAGTAGATGAAGTATGTTCCTGGGCATGTGTATTTGTGATATTTCACCCATAATCCCCATACAGATCAATAGATATACCCATATTCCTATCAGAAGTAGATGAAGTATGTTCCTGAGCATGTGTATTTGTGATATTTCACCCATAATCCCCATACAGAACAATAATTATACCCATATTCCTATCAGAAGTAGATGAAGTATATTCCTGGGCATGTGTATTTGTGATATTTCACCCATAATCCCCATACAGAACAATAATTATACCCATATTCCTATCAGAAGTAGATGAAGTATATTCCTGGGCATGTGTATTTGTGATATTTCACCCATAATCCCCATACAGAACAATAATTATACCCATATTCCTATCAGAAGTAGATGAAGTATGTTCCTGAGCATGTGTATTTGTGATATTTCACCCATAATCCCCATACAGAACAATAATTATACCCATATTCCTATCAGAAGTAGATGAAGTATATTCCTGGGCATGTGTATTTGTGATATTTCACCCATAATCCCCATACAGATCAATAGATATACCCATATTCCTATCAGAAGTAGATGAAGTATGTTCCTGAGCATGTGTATTTGTGATATTTCACCCATAATCCCCATACAGAACAATAGCTATACCCATATTCCTATCAGAAGTAGATGAAGTATGTTCCTGGGCATGTGTATTTGTGATATTTCACCCATAATCCCAATACAGAACAATAATTATACTCATACTCCTATCAGAAGTAGATGAAGTATGTTCCTGGGCATGTGTATTTGTGATATTTCACCCATAATCCCCATACAGAACAATAGATATACCCATATTCCTATCAGAAGTAGATGAAATATGTTCCTGGGCATGTGTATTTGTGATATTTCACCCATAATCCCCATACAGAACAATAGATATACCCATATTCCTATCAGAAGTAGATGAAGTATGTTTCTGGGCATGTGTATTTGTGATATTTCACCCATAATCCCCATACAGAACAATAGATATACCCATATTCCTATCAGAAGTAGATGAAATATGTTCCTGAGCATGTGTATTTGTGATATTTCACCCATAATCCCCATACAGAACAATAGATATACCCATATTCCTATCAGAAGTAGATGAAGTATGTTCCTGGGCATGTGTATTTGTGATATTTCACCCATAATCCCCATACAGAACAATAATTATACCCATATTCCTATCAGAAGTAGATGAAGTATGTTCCTGGGCATGTGTATTTGTGATATTTCACCCATAATCCCCATACAGAACAATAGATATACCCATATTCCTATAAGAAGTAGATGAAGTATGTTCCTGAGCATGTGTATTTGTGATATTTCACCCATAATCCCCATACAGATCAATAGATATATCCATATTCCTATCAGAAGTAGATGAAGTATGTTCCTGAGCATGTGTATTTGTGATATTTCACCCATAATCCCCATACAGATCAATAATTATACCCATATTCCTATCAGAAGTAGATGAAGTATGTTCCTGGGCATGTGTATTTGTGATATTTCACCCATAATCCCCATACAGAACAATAATTATACCCATATTCCTATCAGAAGTAGATGAAGTATGTTCCTGGGCATGTGTATTTGTGATATTTCACCCATAATCCCCATACAGAACAATAGATATACCCATATTCCTATCAGATGTAGATGAAATATGTTCCTGGGCATGTGTATTTGTGATATTTCACCCATAATCCCCATACAGAACAATAATTATACCCATATTCCTATCAGAAGTAGATGAAGTATATTCCTGGGCATGTGTATTTGTGATATTTCACCCATAATCCCCATACAGAACAATAATTATACCCATATTCCTATCAGAAGTAGATGAAGTATGTTCCTGAGCATGTGTATTTGTGATATTTCACCCATAATCCCCATACAGAACAATAATTATACCCATATTCCTATCAGAAGTAGATGAAGTATATTCCTGGGCATGTGTATTTGTGATATTTCACCCATAATCCCCATACAGATCAATAGATATACCCATATTCCTATCAGAAGTAGATGAAGTATGTTCCTGAGCATGTGTATTTGTGATATTTCACCCATAATCCCCATACAGAACAATAGCTATACCCATATTCCTATCAGAAGTAGATGAAGTATGTTCCTGGGCATGTGTATTTGTGATATTTCACCCATAATCCCAATACAGAACAATAATTATACTCATACTCCTATCAGAAGTAGATGAAGTATGTTCCTGGGCATGTGTATTTGTGATATTTCACCCATAATCCCCATACAGAACAATAGATATACCCATATTCCTATCAGAAGTAGATGAAATATGTTCCTGGGCATGTGTATTTGTGATATTTCACCCATAATCCCCATACAGAACAATAGATATACCCATATTCCTATCAGAAGTAGATGAAGTATGTTTCTGGGCATGTGTATTTGTGATATTTCACCCATAATCCCCATACAGAACAATAGATATACCCATATTCCTATCAGAAGTAGATGAAATATGTTCCTGAGCATGTGTATTTGTGATATTTCACCCATAATCCCCATACAGAACAATAGATATACCCATATTCCTATCAGAAGTAGATGAAGTATGTTCCTGGGCATGTGTATTTGTGATATTTCACCCATAATCCCCATACAGAACAATAATTATACCCATATTCCTATCAGAAGTAGATGAAGTATGTTCCTGGGCATGTGTATTTGTGATATTTCACCCATAATCCCCATACAGAACAATAGATATACCCATATTCCTATAAGAAGTAGATGAAGTATGTTCCTGAGCATGTGTATTTGTGATATTTCACCCATAATCCCCATACAGATCAATAGATATATCCATATTCCTATCAGAAGTAGATGAAGTATGTTCCTGAGCATGTGTATTTGTGATATTTCACCCATAATCCCCATACAGATCAATAATTATACCCATATTCCTATCAGAAGTAGATGAAGTATGTTCCTGGGCATGTGTATTTGTGATATTTCACCCATAATCCCCATACAGAACAATAATTATACCCATATTCCTATCAGAAGTAGATGAAGTATGTTCCTGGGCATGTGTATTTGTGATATTTCACCCATAATCCCCATACAGAACAATAATTATACCCATATTCCTATCAGAAGTAGATGAAGTATGTTCCTGAGCATGTGTATTTGTGATATTTCACCCATAATCCCCATACAGAACAATAATTATACCCATATTCCTATCAGAAGTAGATGAAGTATGTTCCTGGGCATGTGTATTTGTGATATTTCACCCATAATCCCCATACAGAACAATAGATATACCCATATTCCTATCAGATGTAGATGAAATATGTTCCTGGGCATGTGTATTTGTGATATTTCACCCATAATCCCCATACAGAACAATAATTATACCCATATTCCTATCAGAAGTAGATGAAATATGTTCCTGAGCATGTGTATTTGTGATATTTCACCCATAATCCCCATACAGATCAATAGATATATCCATATTCCTATCAGAAGTAGATGAAGTATGTTCCTGAGCATGTGTATTTGTGATATTTCACCCATAATCCCCATACAGAACAATAGATATACCCATATTCCTATCAGAAGTAGATGAAATATGTTCCTGAGCATGTGTATTTGTGATATTTCACCCATAATCCCCATACAGATCAATAGATATACCCATATTCCTATCAGAAGTAGATGAAATATGTTCCTGAGCATGTGTATTTGTGATATTTCACCCATAATCCCCATACAGAACAATAGATATACCCATATTCCTATCAGAAGTAGATGAAATATGTTCCTGAGCATGTGTATTTGTGATATTTCACCCATAATCCCCATACAGATCAATAATTATACCCATATTCCCTTCTTGCTATATTACAAGAAGTCATTTCCTGGGCTGCATTTGTAAAATGTGCTGCCATCTAGTGGTGGAGTCTAGTATTGCAGCCCATCATCCCATAATCCCAATATGCAGTTTAGTCCGTCCCCTCTCCCAGTGAGAACGAAGAGGGCAGAGGCCGCTGTGGTAATGGTTATACTTGTGTGATCGATGTGGGTTTGGCTCCGCCCACAGGGGCGGGCTCTTTACAGCACACGTGATCAGACGGAGATCATGTGACACCATTCTTTCCAGCCATACTGCGCTGCCAGTGTGCCCTCACATCTCCTGGATCGCCGACCTCACAGGTAACGTTATGTGTTACTACGGTGCTTACCCGCTCAGCGAGCAGCCCGCCCCGCCATCAGTCACATGACCGGCAGCCCCTGCACCTGTGTGACCGTCAGGACGGCTGCACCATTACTGTGCAGGACGGGGCTCTGTCATCACCCTGCAGCCTGTGCGACCTGCCCGATGTCTCAGGGCCTAGTGTCTGTACCCTGTGTCTGCGGGGGCCACACGTGTCATTACTGCTCCTGTCCTGGCTGAGGGGGCACTGCTGACCTCACACTGACCTCTGTGCCACACGTCTGACAGCCACAACCTGAGGACGGACCACAATGCCCAGACCCTCGACCCCAGCTCCATACCTGCCTACGAGGCTGCTGAATTGGGGTCTGGGGACCCTCGGCCGGTCTGGATATCGGGGTCCGTACTTTGCTAGTGAAGAAAATCCACGTTCAGCGAGCGCGCGGCATCTTTCTGCTCAGATGGGTCTCTGCACCTTCCGTGCCCTCACGCTGCCGCTATATACTATGGTGATGTACGTGTTTGCTAAAGAAACTTTGTAATGAATTCCAAAAAGAAACTAGGAAAATAAAACTTGTGATCCTGACCTCCTTTTCCTGTGGGGGCGGTGCTGGCGTCGGCAGTGCTTGCTGGTGCCGGTGTCGGCGGTGCCGGTGTCGGTGCGCTCATCTGTTTCTGCTCTTCTCTTGCAGCATGGGCGTGGAGTGGTTTGGGTTTGGATACGCGGCTCTGGTCGCCTCCGGAGGGGTCATCGGCTATGTGAAAGCTGGTATGTTTGCCAATGGCTATCACTTGTTACTTTGCTCATGTAACACAGAAATGTACAGAACATTGAGGTCTTCTAGTGATCAGACGTGGATAAGATCAGCAGGAAACCCTGTCTGATTCTACAACTGCTGCCATCATGAGGGTCGGCACATTAGATTGTCCTCAGGTAGGTGGGCTGAGGGTCCTACGCTCGGGATCCCACCCCATCCACCAGACACATGTATTACAGACCCCAGGAGCAGTGTTTCCCACCGGAGTGTATGTGAGACAAGGAGCTGGTTATTCATACAGACATCTAACAATGGGGCGTTCCATGTCCTCCCTCTCTGGCACATTGGTATGGTCCATTTGTGACTGTTACCAGAGGTAGGTGCCTGACAGCCCACAGCTTCTCTCGGTGGTTCCTGATTTCTTATTTTATAAATACAAATCCACAAGTGATTTTCTTGTCCCATAAAGAACGAGTTCTTCTTGCTTAATATGCATGTAATGCTAAATGGTTGGGTTGTCTGTGTAACCTGACGACTCTCTACTGCTCCACGTTCACTGTCCAAGGGGGTTATGTCTCTGTTCAGGCAGTGTGCCGTCTCTCGCTGCCGGGCTTCTATTTGGAGGTTTGGCCGGCCTGGGGGCCTATCAGATGTCCCAAGACTCAAAGAACATCTTGGTTTCCCTGAGTAAGTACCTTTTTAAAATATAACTCTAGCAAGAAGACATCTTACTAGCGATGAGCCAGCGCGCTCGAGTTGCCCATTCACGGTGTAGCTGATAACTTCCTGATCGGTGGGGGTCCGACTGATGGTAGAATCTTTATTTCTGGGACCAAATGGAGCGGCAGGTCAGGTGCCCAAATGCCACTAAATTCATTCTCTATGGAGCTGCCAGAAATAAACAGGGCAGCGTTTGGCAGCCCCATAGGGAGTGAATGGAGCAGTCGCTCTCTGTTCCTCTGATCAGTGCAGGTCCAAGTATTCCGGCCCCCACTGATCAACAAGTCATCGCCCATCATTCGGCTAGGTAATAATGACATGTTTTCACCTCACAACCCATTTAATGTTCTTTATCATTTCTAAAGCTATTTTAAAAGAATAAAAGATGATGTTTGGATAAAGGGGGCAGTTCTATCAGGACAACATTGGGGCATCTGGCATTACAAGGGGGACCTGTGGTGTAAGGGACGTCTCCCTCACTTTCCGCACTGCAGATCTGCAGCTGTTTACAGTAAAAGTCAGTAGGGTTTTCAAAACCTTGTTCACATTTTATAGAAAAAATCCATAACACATAAAGAGCATGGTGCAGATTGTCCAATCTACAGTACACTATTTTGTTCTATTTCCACCACTTGTTTGACTCTATTCAATGCTTTGTGATGGAGTAGGGTGAGAACTGCTGCCAAATCTGTAATGAAATCCACAAGTCGCAAGCAGATTATGGATTCATTACAGCTATGTGATGAAATGTTCCATACCGCGTGTATGAGGTCTAATCCATCACCCCATTAAATCAGTAAAAGTACATCAAAGTGCCCCAAGATTATAATCATACACTGCGCCCAATAATAAAGCATTACCCCCTGTAGGCATGGCGTGTATTTACAAGTACGTGTGTAGAGGGCATGCTCATCTGCCCTTCAGTTACCCCAATAATTTCACCTTGTCACTGGGCACTGTCTTTTGAGGTTTGGCTGATATGCCAAGGACGTATATTTCCCAGACTTTTATCTGAAGGCTGAACTGCACTTTGATGGCAACTTCAAAAGGACAAGCTCCTTTGAAGTTGCCATGTTGATGAGATGTTTCTAGAGATAACTGTGGGTGGAGAACCTCTAGGTCCCACTGCCTCCAAAGATGCACAAATCAGTCAGGAAGGCTACTTTCACACTTCCGTCGGTACGGGCCCGTCGCAGTGCGTCGGGCCGACGTACCGATGGACGTTGTGAAATAATTGCACGACGTGGGCAGCGGATGCAGTTTTTCAATGCATCCGCTGCCCATTCTGCAGTCCGGGGAGGAGGGGACGCGACGTACAAAAAACATTACATGGAACGTTTTTTTGTGCCGACGGTCCGCCAAAACACGACACATCCGTCGCACGACTGATGCGACGTGTGGCAATCCGTCGCGATCTGTTGCTAATACAAGTGTATGGGAAAAAAACGCATCCTGCAAGCACATTTGCAGGATGTTTTTTTTCCCAAACCGACGGAGCTCTAAAGACGGAAGTGTGAAAGTAGCCTTATTTCCACCAAGTTTGCAGAATAGCCCTCCATATAATACAAGTGCATGGTTTTAAATCCCATTTTATCGTCGAATATATTGGGTTATATCGATATATTTGATGTAATCTTTATTTGTTTTGCTTTATATTCCAGTTGCTTCAGGAACATTGGCAGGAGTGATGGGTTACAGGTTCTACAACTCTGGAAAGTTCATGCCTGCTGGATTAATTGCTGGTGCCAGGTGGGTACAACCTCATTGGCGATGTGCATTTAATATGCCACTTTAGTATATAGGTAATAAACCTGCTGCCATGTATTCATCTATCATATGACTGGGACATCTCCTATGGAAAGACCGTATGTGTATGGCGCCAGTGTTCATGTGGCGCAGGGGGAGGCGTACAGTCTACTCTTTCTTGTCATGGCAATATGTAGCAGAAGGTAAAAAATTGTCATATTTGTTATAAAACTTTTGTGCTTCTATTATTGTATGTCGCACTACAGAGAAGTGCAATTAATACCTCGGCAAATACGCTGAGGGTCTTTGATACCCCCTTATTGGTGGTTTTGAGTTAGATCTTAAAAATCTTTGGATTTTACCCCTTCATTGCAAAATGGGAAATGAGTGGCACATCTACGGAAAAATCCACAGCAGTATTTTCAACGGCAGTCAATTCTCTGCAGACAACCCCCGTGTGCATGTGTCCTTAAATTCATGACCTCTTCTTAGACTGGGGCATCCTCCCCGATCTGCTGATTTAAGGTTTAGTTCCCACGATAAGTGAGTTTCTGACACTGCTTATTTTCGCTGTGTGAAAAACGCAGCATCTTACAGTTCTAGCAAAGTGGATGGGATTTATTTAAAAAAAACCAAAAACCTCATGCTGCTTTTTGCTTTTCTTTTATGCAGCATAAGCTGACCTGCGGTGCGTGTTTGAAAATCTGCAACATGTTCAATTTTCTCGAGTTTTATGTGCAGATTTTCCTCATAGAATGGCATTGGATGCGGAAAATCTGCAAGTAAAAAAGGCATGTGATCCGCACATAACTGTATCAATAAAGTTTTGTAAGCCAAATATCAAAAACAAAGCAACTTAAAACATGACATACCAAAAAGAATTAAAAAAAACGCAGTTTCGTAAATGCGGGGGGTTCAGACATAAGCCACAATGAGGTCACCGAACAGGTGCCAGAGCTTTGGGGGGTGCGGTTCATTTCTGTCTTGTGAAGACTATGCAGCGTGCTCCTTGCTTATCTGCACTCCTGCAGCATTTCTGCACTGAGCACCACACCCTCCGCAGCGCTCACTCTGACTGTTATACTTATCTACGTGTATAGTGACTGTGCTTGGTGACAAGTTTATTCTGAGCTCTTTAGTACTTTTTTTTTTTTTTTTTTAACCTGTTCTTAGATTGTATTGTACTGTATATTTGAGCCAGAGATCTGACGTGGTCACGGATCCAGATTATGATATGATGATCTGGTAACAGTCTTATCCCACGGCTCATTTTCAGCATCTCGTTGCGTATCGCCACAGCATTATTATCTCTATTGTTGTGGCCAATAACTACCGTAGTTCTCTAGACTCCACCAAAAATACTCTGCTGTGGGCATTGTTATTACACTGAGTGGGAGCAGTGGCTTCTTACAGTTTATGGTCACATCTCCATTGTGAACAAAGATTCAGGTATTTTAAAATCCAGCCAGCTTGATCAATCTTTTATCCAATATCCGCCATCATTGGAAAGATAAAGGGGTCCCATATAACGTAGAAACCAGAAGTTTACATACACTATATAAAAATACACATAAGCATGTTTTTCTCAATATCTGACATGAAATCCGAATAAACCTTTCCCGTTTTAGGTCAATTAGGATTACCATATTATTATTTGCCAAATGCCAGAATGATGAGGGAGATAATGTTTTAAGACCTTTTTATTACTTACTGCAAAGTCAAAAGTTTACATACATTTCATTAGTATTTGGTACCATTGCCCTTTAAACTGAATTAACTTTGGTCAAACGTTTGGGATATCCTTCCACAAGCTTCTCACAATAGTTGATCAGAATTTAGGCTCATTCCTTCTGACAAAGCTGGTGCAACTGATCCAGATTTGTAGGTCGCTTTGCTCGAATCGGCCTTTTCAGCTTTGCCCATACATTTTCAATAGGGTTATGATCAGGGCTTTGTGGTGGCCACTCCAAAACCTTGACTTTACTATTTTGCTAGTATGCTTTGGGTCATTGTCCATCTGGAAGACCCACTTCTGCCCAAAGTCTAACTTCCCGGCTAATGTCTTGACATGTTGCTTCAGTATTGCCACATAAACTTCTTTTCTCATGATATTGTCATTCTCTTTCAAGGGGAAAGGTTTAT
Organism: Ranitomeya imitator; assembly: GCF_032444005.1. Classification (NCBI taxonomy): domain Eukaryota; kingdom Metazoa; phylum Chordata; class Amphibia; order Anura; family Dendrobatidae; genus Ranitomeya; species Ranitomeya imitator. The sequence goes on along the minus strand of NC_091287.1, from coordinate 293,856,442 downwards.
TCTTATTTCATGTCAGATATTGAGAAAAACACGCATATGTGTCTTTTTATATAGTGCATGTAATTTTCTGGTCTCAACGGCCCATTCCCATGAAAGCAGCGGGATTGTCCAATAATTACCTGATGTGTAAGACCAGGTGGGGAACTCCAGGCTGGTGGGCCATTTATGGGCCATGATGACCTTTTCTCTGGCCCATAGGCAGATTCCCGGTGACCGCAGTGGTTGGGCCATCAGCTACGTTCACTACTAAACACTGCGACTGCAGTGAAAGATCATGTCGTTGCGTGTGCCAGCGCCAGGACGTAAATAGTGGGCGATGTGCTTCGGTCCCAAAGTAGAAAACAGCAGCGGCGTCTCTTGTGATGTCTACTCTCCTATGCGACGTCTGTTCTGCAATTCTCCCACTGCTTCCATACATCTGTGTTCAGTACGATGTACTGCTGCGAGTTCTTCCAAAACTTACCACAAAGTGTCGCCTGAGCGCCAGCCCAAAACAAATCTAGAAAAGCAGTTGCGAGTAGCAGCGTCATCCTTACCTCCTAACATCACAACCGCACCAAAGAGAAGCCGCTCCAGCCGTCACATTAGGGGAGAGTTAATGAAATGTTTGACCAAATGTAGCAGGGTCATTTTAGTTGATGATTTTGTACATTCCCAAAGGATTGTATAAATGTCCAAATGGCCCTTGGCAAATACAAAAAGGATTGTGATCATCAGATTATATATATTTTTTCTTTAATCATGTGTTGTTTTTTTTTTCTTCAGCCTATTAATGATAGGAAGACTGGGCCTTAAGATGTTGCAGAAGCCTCACGAGCCTTGATGGATATCTAGGAACCTGTGTATGCGGTGTGTCCCGATCCCGTGCAGCGTGTGATTAAAAATATTAATTTTCTAAGTAAAACAAATTATTTTAAAAAGTCTTCATGTGAACGGAGTCATTTGTACAACGTGTAAGTTGCTATAAGTAGAGCCTGACAAGTCTTACATATTCTGTAACACAAGGCTAACTATGGCCTTACATCCGAACAGACGAGAACAGGAACTTCGAAACGGCTACACATGAATGTCCAGGGTGGCTGGCACCTTTTTCCATTTGCTTACAGGTTAGATACCCTTTGGGATGACACCAGAAAGTTCTTTCTGGAATAGAGCTAATTTGTATACTCCAACAGCCCCCCAGGAAGCGGTGGCTAGTAGACTGATCTCACACCACTCTCTCCTCCACACTTAGCTTGTCATTGGAGGCTTCCTTCTCAATAATTCTGTATTCACTTGTTTCCCCAGGTGTAGCTGTTAATTTAAGAGATTTTTTTACCAATACGAACAGCATACTTTCTGAGATATGTCTCTATCTTTTAAACCCAGTATGGCTGGAATATGTACTTTGAAAATGCATGTTAGAATGTGTGTATAATCCTGTTATTATATTGAGGATTTTAGTCTGCGAGAGTTCATGATTCCATGTGTATTTAGTCTCCGTCCTCCACCTACCCTGACTGTCAACTGCAGCTTGTTCTGAGCGGTGTGAGATCTCGGCAAGCGGGAGAACTTGTCAGCTAGGTTCATGGAAATTGAGTTTAAAATGATAATACAGCCATTCCAATAAGGATTATCAAAAGGAAGGACAACTGCTTCATCAAGCCTGAGAGATATTTCTAATGTATGTAGTTTGAATCATGAAATCTGGTGACAGATTTGCTTTAATGAAGGAGAATCTAAAACTTTGGACTGACCTCATTTCTGTTGGTCTGATGGGGGAAGGGTCTGTTTTTTTTTTTTTTTTTTTGTTTTTTTTACTGACCTAATTTGTGGCAAGATACTCTGGGAACGTCTAAATATAGTTACAAGCCCCTGAACGAATGCTGAGGGTTTTTTTGGGGGGAGGGGGGTTGACTTGGTGTGAACTTATCCTAAGCCTCCCTACATCTCTTCCCCAAGAGTAAACTTCTCAAACATATAGAGTCCACATATTCAATTAGTTGTAGGAATTGACCAAAACACTTATGAAAGTAGAAGGCTTCTATATAAATCCTTTTATTCTGTATACAGTACAATAAGGTTTTAAATACAAAATTACATTATCCTATCTTAAAATATATTAACAAACCTGCCTGATATTTACTTATAAATACTGTACACTACTGTAAACGTACATTTCTGTGGACGTCTCGACAGGGCCGTAGGTGAGGTCTCAGTTTGTCTTTACTTTCTGGACAAAAAAAAAGTTGAATTAACCAAACTAAAAGTACTAGGGGAGAACATGGACCCCAAATATGGCCACTACAGTCCAAACCCAAAAGAAAACTAAAAACATCCAGTTTAGGCCGATACTCAAAACATTTTAGATCTGTTCTAACTGTAATTCTATTTTAAAGGTAAAAAAATGTATCTGGATAACTGTAGCGATCAGCTTCTTTTCAATAAAAAGACAAGATTGCTGGAACAGATACTGACCAAAGAACTTTTAAAGGACCCCCATACACGGATTAATGTAGGCCAAACCTGCCAATATCAACTGGTTTGTTCCACAGTTGGCATGTATGGGGGCACTGGTCAACTGATAGTCAGATATGTCGATCAATCATGTTAGATTTTGCTCAGACAATTACATTGTTCTCCCGGAGATAGGCCGCTGGCCATTATGTCAGCTAGTGGCTGTCTCATGGAGAACACAGGAGCACTCGACCGACTGAGCATTTATGTGGATAGACTGACCTGGCTGACGGCTCCCTTATATATATATATATAGCTGGCTGGAGTCTACTTAGCATTACAGACATGGATACTGTAAGAATGCTGTAAACATTGTAACATTAGTATTTTCACATTTAGCACTTGATGCTACTTGCTGAAAGGGAAAAATCCAAAAACTGCTAGAAGCACAAGTGCTGTTCTGTAATGTAACAACTTCCAAGTAAATGCGAAAAACCTCATAGTATCCAGGGTTAAACAGATAATTGGAGTGAACGATCAGACTGGAAATGTTGCCATGTTTTGCACTTGATCAATGACCATTAAAGTTGTTTTTCAGGCCGAGATGAGAAGTCTGCAGTCACTGTGTGGGCTGCCCAGGGGTCACACGATTCCCCGGTGTTTACAGCACGAGTTGTGCCCACAGAATTCCACTTTGCTCCTCTCAATAGAATAACCTGCACCCTCACTTTGCACATACAGGGGCACAGAGTGACTTGCAAAGTCCAGGAAACTCCTATAAGCCTGGATTACTGTAAAGTATCAGTAGAGACAAGTAGTGTTTGTTCCAAGTGCTGCAATGGCAGCATGTTCCCTGCTGATGTTCCAACCAAAGTGGCGTCACCACTGCGGCCGGTTATTGGATGCTGACCGTCATCTTACAGAACCAGTCAGGCTGTAGAAAAATAGTTTTTTCACACGTTGGAATCTACAAATACATTACATAAGTGAGCAAATCCAGACTCTGGTCTAGTGGCCTCCTCAGTGTTCGGTTGCTGCTGGACTGGGACCCGCCTCCTACCTGCCAGCATCCCGACCTCCACTATTGATTAGCTAACACACAATGTCGAGCCGGGCTGGCTAATCAGCAGAGGAGTAGGTAGGTATGAGGTGGTATGCAGGGATGCTGTCCGGCAGCCAGAGTACTGATGTGACCACTGGAGCAGTCAAATTATTCACTCCTCTGGATTATTGTGCAATTTTAGCTAAGAATGTGAACATCAGTTAAGAACCTACTGTACTACCCTGACATCTTTTTAAAAATCCTTTTTCTGTAGGTTCTACTTTATTTGCACTTTACAGAGTGACCAGTAGGGTGCACTGCAGGATAACCAATCCCGATGTAGGCCAGCTCTCTGTTTTGGGAAATGATGAGCAATTTATGCCTACAAACAGGTTGTACATTAATGTAAACTATAGTGGAGACGGCAGGCAGAGGTGCACTAATTTGCTGCTGCGTTCATATGGACAGGTATGTAACCAGTAATGGTGGCCAGAGTATAAAGGGCCTTCGTCTTCTGGAACCACCCTGTTTGCAGCCGGTGAGGACTGGCAGTCCGCCTATCATTTCTGTCCTTCCTGATCAGTCTTGTTTTTTGGAAAGATAACTCCAGGCTTCAGCGTAATACAGATGGAGAAACACCGGATAATCCTGCTGCTTATCTGATCAAGTAGCCATACGAGGTGACTTCAGAAGGAACTAATCTAGCCTCTGGGCCACTTTTAGTAGTAAGCATTCTGATTTTTTTTCTTTGCACCATTTCACCATCTCCAGTACAGTGTCCTACTGGGTAGCACTTACACCTTGCTATACCGATGCAGTCCTTTTCCAACGTTTCTTCCCACATTGCAGAAATGTAATACAATTGTTTACGAGGCTTTTTTATTTTGTTCCCAAAGGAGCTAAAAGTATTTGCCTCCATAGGCTAGCTGCCTTCCCATGAACTATACCTGCCACTCTGATGATCAATACCTCAAAAATCTGTTTAGTGCATGTTTTCACAGTGCTTTGCTTTCGAGTTGTTAATCAGTAGTACATGGCTCTGATTTTTATTTTTTAAAGGAAACGGCTGACATATTTGCCCATTTCTTATAAGGTTCTTTTGAATCCTTTGTTATAGGGACTCTGTCAACACCGCATGCCTGTCCAAACCTTGTCCCGTTGCTCGATGGATCATGGTGGGGCCAATCCTTTATATACCTTCCCACCTGCTTCTTTTCCATTTAGTCCCCACCCCTCTTCTTTGACGGTTCCGGCATTATAGAGCCACAGAAGGGTGGAGAGAGATGGAAACCAAGCAGGTGGGAAGGTGTATATAAATGATTGGCCCCGCCATGAAGCACCGAGCACCTGTACTTGATTTGAACAGTCATTCTGTCCTGACATAGTCCCTTTAAGAACAATGGATATGTATACACTAAACAGCTAGTATTTGTGAAAAACAATATTTTTGACCACCACTGAAATGTCTACTTGTCAACACTTCCATAGACTCAGAGCCCTAAAACATTGATCTTCTTCATGAAGGGGAATTATATGCATCCAAAATTGGAACATAAAACAATTCAGCATCCAGGATGATCATTTTTCCCATGTATTAGTGATGCCTTTTTGAAGTTTTGGAAGGCATATTTATACTTATGCCCAAAAACTAGTCTGTGTGAAAACTGTTGATAGAAGCTACTTCTAGCGATGCCCGCCATACTTGGCAACCCAATCTGTTCTTCCGTGGATTGGTTGTTGGCGGTTTAACACAGCGAGGTTTTTTGCAGCTGGTGTGTAAGCTGGAGCAGGAAACTGGGTACGCACGGCTTTTGTTTTCCATGTGTCGTAATCTGAAATGGAAAATCAAGAGTAAATGGAAGTTGCTGAATTTCATGTATTCTACACACTTAAATCAGTGCTGATGCTGCTGTGATCACAGGACTCAACGTCTCTCTACAGACACAAAGGTCCTCATTAATCAAATCTATATAAACTTTCAGTCACACAGGCGTGCCGGCACAGCTACAGTCGCTGCTCACAGCATTGTCCGTACACCCCAGTACTGTGACTGACAGCCAGCTTTATGCTGACGCACTGCAGGGCGAGCCGTCTGTGCCGGAGTGTGTGTACAGCTGCCACTCACAAAGCTGTGAGCAGCGACTCTACCCGTGACGGCACACCTGTCTGACTCACTCAGAGCCGGTGGCTCCTTTCTAGCGCTATTTATCTGCAGATTAAAGGGATTCTGGCGGTAGGAACAACCCTCCTAAGCTATCAATATAAAAGTTGAATAAAATGATACTTTCATATCTAATCTGATGTCTTATTTCAGAGAAATACAGGTTTGCAAATTGCTGTTAAGCTCTAGAGGCCGATACAGATCTTCATGAGAATCTGCCTCCAGAGCTTGTTACAGTGTGATACTGTATGTAATGGCTGACACTTTGCTTTCATAATCGCACACAGCGCAGCAGTGAGATCAATATTAAAGGGACTTTTCAGCACAGAATGACTGCTGAAACCAAGTAAAGGTGCTCGATTCATCTTGGCATGGCCAAATAAGTAAGTGCACCTTCCACACAGCTTGTTTTCTATTTATCTACACCCACGTCTGAAGCCAGAGCTGTCAATGAGGGGAGATGGAAAGGTGCACTTAACTGTTTAGAAACTGCATGATGCACCGAACGCCAGTGCTCAGTTTCAACAGTCACTGTGTTGACACAGTCCCTTTAAGGCCACGTTCACATGTTGAGTATTTGGTCAGTAATTTACCTCAGTATTTGTAAGCCAAAACCAGGAGTGGGTGATAAATGCAGAAGTGGTGTGTTTGTATTATACTTCTCCTCTGATTGTTCCACTCCTGATTTTGGCTTGCAAGTACTGATGTATAATACTGATCAAATACTGAACGTGGCCTAACACAGAACAGAAGTATCTCATTGCAAAAGTTTGCAACAGCACTTGTATTCTGGTAGTGCAGTCCGCTTTGCTGTAGAGCTGTGCCTGATTATAACCAACTCAGTACAGCAGAATAAACTGTCTCATTGCAAGCACATTTGCAGTGCTGTTAGCTCTGCTGTACTGCCCCCCACATTAACTGCCTCTGAGCTGGAAGATGAAGCATCATAAGAGGACCCTGGCAGAACAATGTGTTAGTACAACAGAAGTGAACTTTGCCTCATTACTATATTAGCTCTGCTGTACCGTGTTATCTCCGATATCTCTACAGAGCTATGTGTGATTATGAGAACAGACTGTCAGTCATTACGTGTCTCACAATGGTAACTCACCCTTTCATTTACAATAATTTCTGGTGGCAGATTCTCATAAAGATCCGTGTCCGGCCCATAGATCTAGCAACACAGCTAATTTACACATAAGAAAACTAGATTTTTCTGGAATAAGACATCATGGCACAGATCTCAAACAGTATCATTTTATTCACCTTACTATGATATACATACCCATATAGACATCTTATTGGCGTTGATGGTACCAATAAATTACAGTATATCTTAAACCAGCATTATCTGACATGGTTGGTTCCCTTTAAAGGCTAAAAATAACGGAAAAGACTTACGGCAAGAATAACTTAAAGGGAATCTGTCACCCCCCAGGGATTTTTAAATAAAAGCCATCTTCAGCAACACTAAGGCTGCATTCTGTGAAGGTGGCTCTTATGTTTAGCATCCCTAGGAATGCTGAAATCAGTTTTATAAATTTGGCGCCATGCCTCTATTGAGTCTGGGAGGTATGTCTTCTCCCTGACTCAAGTGCCTCGCAGCCGTCCATCATCCCACCGGGGGCCGCCTCCTCTCTGTCAGGCCGGCGTCACACTCAGCGTATAAAAATACGGTCTGTAATTTACGGCCGTAATACGCACAAAAATACCCAAAATAGTGGCTAAGCGCTAGCGGATTGCGCTAACGCAATGTCTTTTTAGGGGTCGCGTTAAACGTCCCCGCTAGTGCAGATCCCCGATCTGCGAGAGCGGGAAACGGACCTCGGGCACGCCTCAGACGCTGCAAGCAGCGTCCGAGGCACGCCACAAAAAGAACGGCACAATGCTAGCGATGCACTTTAACATTGCTGGCAATGGGAGCGCTATTGGATGCGTTGCACGGCGTTAATTTCGCCGTGCAACGCTGTCCGTTAGCGCTCACCCTAAAACGCAATGAGAACCTAGCCTTAGGATGTATTCACACTGCTGGGAATCAGGCGCCCGCGCAGTGGAGCGTGTCGCCGTGCTCCATTGAGGAGAGTGCCGAAGTCTTGGGAGACTTCACAAATCTAAGAGGCGCCCTCTGCTGGTTGTCCTCATATGATCTCGAGCCAGGGAGCTTTCTAGGAAAGTTCCCACGATCTAGGAACAGCCAGCAGAGGGCGCATCACCGCAAATGCAGGTAAATATAGGTTAATGACCTACTTTACCTACATTCTCCGGGGTTTTGCAGACATGAGCAATGTTGCATTAGCAAAGCTCGTGGCTGCAAAATATTTTAACCCCTTCAGATGGATTTACATCGTTGGACTTTACAGATCTGCAGAAGGTAAGGATATTGTTGGTTTATTATGTTTTTTTTTGTTACAGAACGAGGGTCTTCAGTGATTGGATTGGGCGTTCAATAAAATATTAAAACAACCTTTGTTTTTATTTCATTAAAATATTGTTTAATATTGTGTTTGTGTATTTTTTTTAACCCTTTACTAGTATTGGATTAATAATGGATAGGTGTCATAATTGACGCCTCTCCATTATTAATTTGGCTTAATGTCACCTTACAATAGCAAGGTGGCATTAACCCTTCATTACCCCATATCCCACCGCTACACGGGAATGGAAAGAGAGTGGCCAAGTGCCAGAATAGGCGCATCTTCCAGATGTGCCTTTTCTGGGGTGGCTGGGGGCAGGTGTTTTTAGCCAGGGGGGGGCCAATAACCATGGACCCTCTCCAGGCTATTAATATCTGCCCTCAGTCACTGGCTTTACTACTCTGGCGGAGAAAATTGTGCGGGAGCCCACGCCAATTTTTTCCGCCATTTAACCCTTTAATTTACTAGCTAGAACGGCCAAATTTTGCATAGACACGCTACTGACATTAGTAGTGTGGAATATGCAAAAAAAAATGGTGATATGAGATGGTTTACTGTATGTAAACCAGGTCTCATATCATGTCGGGTTTAGGAAGGAGAAAGCAATAGCCGGTAATTGAATTACCGGCTTTAAAGCTGTCTAGCGCTGGAAGAAATATTAATATATATATACATATATATATATGTGTCTCACTGACATATATATATATATATATATATATATATATATACCTATTCTATGTGTACACATTTATTATACCTATTCTACTGGAAGCTGTCGGTGTGATTTTACTGTACACCGCAATGAATTGCCGGCTTTTCTCTCTAACAGCGCTGCGTATTTCTCGCAAGTTACACTGCTGGTCCGTGTGTAATCCGTATTTTTGGGGCTTCCATAGACTTTCATTGACGTTTTATTTGCGCAATACGGTGACAAACGCAGCATGCTGCGATTTTCTACGGCCGTAGAAAGCCGTATAATACTGATCAGTTTAATACGGCAGATAGGAGCAGGGGCAGAGAGAATAATTGTGCCGTATGTTTTGCGAGTTTTACGGACGTAGTTTCTGCGCTCTTACGTCCGTAAAACTCCAAGTGTGAAGCCGGCCTTCAGCTGCAAGTACCGCGTACAAAGCACATACTACATGTAGGAACTCAATGTACACATTGGATCTATGATACAGGATGGATTCATAGAGTAACAGTGAACAGGAAGAAAGACGGGACAAAAAAGAAAACTGGGGACTGAGGGGATGTGGCAAGCAGATTATCTGCACAGCGATTACCTGGGACATTCTCAATAGCTGCTGTTTTGCAGGTAGGTTTTGGTTTGATAATTGTTAACTTACTGTTTACAGCATCACTGCTGATTGGCAAAGCTGATCGAGTAGAGAGAGAAACAGAAAAAGAAATAAAGAAAAAGAAAGTAACAAAGTGCAGGTTACAGAATATACTTAGTTTCAGGAAACGACTTTATTTTTAAAGGCAGAAATCGCGGTCATCTATGCAAAGAGAAGTTCAATGTCCATAACCATAGCCTTTAAGAAAGCCCGGCAGATTTACTAAATAAATGTGGTAATTATTGCTCAATTTGCATCAAAAAGTTAGTACACACATTTACTATGTTTTTAGACACTTTTCCCCCTCACATTTTACAAGTGAGTGTGGCTTCATGGCAAAGGGGTGGTCATTAGTGATGAGCCAGCGTGCTCGGATTAGGAGTTGATGTTACCCGAGCATGCTCGTGTGCTAATAGAGTATCTTCGGGGGTGCTCGAATACTATGTTCGAGTCACCGTGGCTGCAGGTCTCGCGGTTGTTCGACAGCTGCAACACATGCAGGGATTGCTGGTTACCACACTGCAGTTTAGGGGCCCGGCTGGGAACACCGCCTCAGTGACGTCACTGCTAGTCGCTGAGCTCGCAGCCGCTCGTTCTCCAGTGGTTCTCAGCCTGGACAGTCGTATCTTGGCACCGTCCAGGTTGAAAACTACTTATCGCAGACATTGATTATGGCGTGGGATAGGTGAGTGAGATTGTTGTGTTTTTTTTTTTTTTTACAAGAGACTATGGCTTGACTGGAATGGGCGTTAGGCAAGAATAATTGTTATTTTTAAATAAAAAAGTAACTGGCGTCTTACAGACGCATCTCCATTACTAAGCCGTGGGCTTAATGTCAACGGACAATACAAAGGCGACAACCCAACAAATATGAACCCCACTTGCCACCACAACAGGGCAAGTGGAAAGAGCCTGGCAAAGTGCTAGAATTGTCGCATCTAATAGATGTGCCTTTTCTGGGGCGGTTGAAGGCTGCCATTTTGAGGCTGGGGTGGTGGGGGGGTGCAATATCCATGGTCCCTTACCAGCCTGAGAATATCAGACCCCACCTGTCTGCTTTAACTTGGCTGGTTGTCAAAATGGGGGGTGCTCCACATTTTTTAAAATTATTTAAATAAAAAAAAAAAGCGTTGAGACCACTCTCTTGATAAACAGTCTGGCGAAAGATGACAGCTGAGGGTTGCAGCCCGCAGCCTTTAGTTTTGCCTGGCTCTTTACCAAAGATACAGGGGAATCCATACCATTATTAAAAAATTTATTTACAGGGCAGGCACCAAATGATGGATATTCCCACCAGACGCTGCCTGCTCTTGCTGTTATTAGCAGCAGCTGAACAGTAGTCCCATCAGCCGACGCCTGTGACTGGAGGCAAACTTTTTACCTCAGGTCACAGCTGCAGGCTCACACTATCATCTGACAGCATGGGAGCTGCGGCTCTCGGACCGTCAGTAATGATTTCACCACTGACAGTGTCGCAAACCCTGGAGGTTCATGTGAATGGGATCCAGGGTCGGGTACTGTTCTGGTACCCAAACTGACTCGGAACTAAACAGCCAGGGGTTCACCCATCACTAGTCATGGGCTGTGTTCTCACAGTAAGTTACTGCAGATATGTGGGGGTTTAGAGAACCCAATCACAATGTAGTGATTATAAAATACTGGATTGTAAGGAATTGCTGTGATGCCATACTGATCCTGCATTAGTTTTGTTTTTCATAGGCTTTGTCCTCACTAAAAACAGACATTTATTTCTAAACAATTTATTGACTGCAATTGCATCAAAGTAGAAAAAAACCTTACTTATTAACTAGGCAGGAATGAAGTGGCTTTCCAGCAATCTTAGTGACACGTTTAAAAGATCTTGGTTGTTGCAAGTGAATATCCCCGTTAATTAAAGGGGTTGTCTGGGGGAAAGATATTGATCACCAAAGGCTCAGTCAGACGTCAGTTTGTCACACACACAAAACGTGTATCTAGTAAGTCGAAATAGATGATCTCATGTCCGATTTTTGATCCAAGGCTTGGATTAAACTTGCCAATGCAAGTCTAACGGTATGTGCACACGTTGCGGATTTTGCTGCGGATCCGCAGCGGTTTTGACGCTGCGGATTCGCAGCTGTTTTCCATGAGTTTACAGTACCATGTAAACCTATGGAAAACAAAATCCGCAGTGCACATGCTGCAGAAATAAACGTGCGGAAACACTGCGTTGTTTATTCCGCAGCATGTCAATTCTTTGTGCGGATTCCGCAGCGGTTTACACCTGCTCCATAATAGGAATCCACAGGTGTAAAACCGAAGGTGGAATCCGCATAAAAACCGCAGCAAATCCGCATGTAATTCGCAGTGCGGTTTACCTGCGGATTTACAAAAACAGGCGTGGAAAATCCACAGAGATCCTACCTACGTGTGCACATACCCTTCGGGTCTGTGAAATTATCGACCAGCAGTTGGATGCCATCTTTGTGCAGTCTCTTTTTCACAGACTGTTTGTTAGGCCGGTTCCACACGTCAGTGGCTCCGGTACGTGAGGTGACAGTTTCCTCAAGTACTGGAGACACTGACACATGTAGACACATTAAAATAAATGTGTATCTGCACATGTCAGCGTGTTTTCACGGACCGTGTGTCCGTGTGCAAAACATGGAGACATGTCAGGGTTCGTAGGGGCGCACAGATCACACGGACCCATTAAAGTTAATGGGTGCGTGTAAACACGTACCGCACACGGATGCCATCTGTGTGCTTTCTTAAAGTCAAAGGGTTAAAATTGAAACAAATTGTTTCAATACACGGACGATAAACACAGACACACGGATAGCACACGGATGGCCTACGTGCACATACGGACACGGATAGCTCCGGGACGGTTTCCTCCGGTACCGGAAATATCTGGACGTGTGAGACTGGAGAAACTTCCATCGTCTTTATTTTTTTTTCCCATGGTAAAAACGGACACCCTGACCAAACTAATGATCACTGAAGAAACTCGGACCATTTTTTTTTTTTTGCCAACACAAAAAATTACTAAAGTCTGAATGAGGACTTAAAGGAAGGTCACCATCATTAAATTAGTGGGGTCTGACCAGAGTTGGGACACCACAGCACTGTGTAGTGGCCATTACAGGGTACTACAACTGAAATACACAGTCTACTACTGAGCTGTGGTGTTCTGGCTCCAGACACTACATTTCCAGCAGCTGTGGCTCCAGCTATTACCTAGTTATAGGGATGCAATGTGTAACCCCCCCGCACCCATAATTTTGATATTGATGACCTATCCTAAGACCGGTTTCACATGTTAAACTTCTTTGTTTCCTCATACGTGTTTATTTCAGCGTACTTGCCACATTTTTATTGTTAGTTTTTCCAATCTTTGATCCATTTGTTTTTGTCCTATTAAAAAACTCTTCTCTTCTGCTACTTGTTACAGTACAGTAAAGGGATGGGAGAGAGGAGAGGAATAATGTGTCTGATCTATCTGCAAAAATAACAGCCAGCACCAAGAACACTATATGAGATCGAGACTGGGTATAGATCATCATTATTTTAGTCTCGGAAACCCCTTAGCAGGTTACTCTGATGGAGCTTTGTCTACAAGCCTCTTGCTTTAAATAGGAAAATGTGTTAATACAGGTTTATATGTGCAAGTTCAAAACAAAAAATATATTTTCTAAAAAAAAAAAAACCATAAAAAAAAATACTAAAGATTCAAATAAATTCTAAAGCATTTTTTTCTATTTTGCTGCTCCTGTATTCCTCCTGAAAGTGCCGACTGTCCAGTTGTGGAAATTGTCAGACTGTATGGTAACATACCCCGTGACAACGGGAACAGCGTCTACACCGCAACAATGAGAACTGATTACAAGAAAGGATGTGTTACCTAAAGATTACGTTGATTTCTGTAGCCATGACTTACTTGTTGCAGCTCCAATTGGTGCAAGCTGGATTCTCTGCCCTGCTGAGCCAACTTCCTTCTTATGGAATGAAGGCATGTATCCCCCGGCTGCGTTGTATGAAGGGCCTACATGTCCTCCATAGGTTCCTGCAGAAAGCAACAGAATAACATGTGATCTTACAGAGGATAGTCCTGTACCTGGCGAATGAAACGCCAACCAAAAGTTGCCACATAGTAGCCCACATTTATTAGTTAGCTAATTTTGGGTGTTTAAACCAAGTTTAAAAAAGTTGCAAAATGCACAAAGTTTTTGCTATTTGTACCTTGTGCCTTAAAAATTGAAAAATATGGAATACCAGAAAAAAGGCATGACCACCAACGCTTAAGCTCATTTCCCATGAGGAGTATTTGGTGCGTTTTTGCTGCTGCTTTTTTGCACTGATTAGCTGGACTGGGTGACTTGGGTTTTGTTTCCATAAAGTTTTAAAGGGAATCTGTCACCCCAAAAATCGTATATGAGCTAAGGCCACCGCCATCAGGGGCTTATCTACAGCCTTCTGTAATGCAGTAGATAAGCCCCCCAATGTAACCTGAAAGATGAGAAAAACAGGTTATATTATACTCACCCAGGGGCGGTCCCGCTGCGGTCTGGGTCCGATGGGTGTAGCGGTGTGTGGGAGGGGCGTGGTCTGGGTGACGTCACCTAGAGCTGAAACCTCAGAGCAGGGGGACAGAAGCTGAACAGGGCCAATTTCCAACGAAGGTCCTCGGACCTTCTTCGTCAGGGCTGTTGGTCCTAGCTGTCGTCTGCTCCTTACATAGAAAACTTAAAGCCTGCCCACTGCTACTAGTCATGAACTGAACCCAAAGGACCCACAGAGGAAAGGGCTGGTGTCCTGACTGTAAATCAAATATGGCTGAATTTGCATTAAACTGCATTACATTACCTTATATTAAATGCTCCTTTGGACTAAAAGTTGCCACTATTATATCCTAATATATATCTAAAAAATGTAAAACATACATGTGTGAAACCTTTATTGCAATAACTTAAAAAATATATGATAATGTTAAAAATTATGCTAAAAATTAAAATTCTCTAACTGTAAGAAACAACCGTACTCTATTGTGTAAGAATAGCCCGGTAGGTAGTAAAATGCGCTCAAAAATAAAGGAAAGGGAAAAGAAAAAAGAGCAACTTTAAGTCCAAAGGAGCTACACACCGCTACAGTCTAGCGAGGCACGCTGCATGTGGGGATCCCTGGGGAGCGTAGCGGTGCATTCCCATTAGGGGAGGACGCTCCCCGGATCTCTACCATTCTGCACTGCCGCTCTGATATTCCCAGAACTGATCCCACGGAGGCATGGCATTTCATGAAATAGCGCGCACATCCGTCTTTTCTAGCACCAGTTGCTCCTGTTCACTTGGATTCAGTCCAATTAGTCATTGGTTAGCGACCAGTAATCAGTACCTATATAAAGATTGGCCATTCATTAATAACTGGCATATATACAAAATGTCAAACCATTAAGGACAATATAGGAATGGTCTTCTAGCCAATTATTGATGTGCTTTCTTTTTCAATCATTTATTTATCCATTTTTCCGTAGGTTTAGCGTGGCGACCTTTTGCATTTTTTTGTTCTTTTCATGATAGTGACAGACTGAGCGCAGCAGCTGTCTAGGCACCAGCAGCTTCAACTCACATTGAAAACTTTTGGGAGCGCCGATGTGCCTAACATTATTTATTTTATACTACATTTACTTGGCGGTTACGCAATTCATTATAGGCACAACATTGACTTTATTTTGGTGCATATAGGACTCATTCATTAACTTCTAGTATTTTTTTTTTAATTGAGGGAGATAGGGGAAGAAAAATCAATTTCACAGCTTTCTTATGGTATTACCTATAGTGTCTAAAAAAGACTTTTACGTTGTTGGTACAAGTGTAGCAATATCATGTGTTATTTATGAACATTTTTACAAAATAATACTTTTTCTAGAAAAAATGTTGGTCCTATGACAGCTTATTATATCGGTAGTGGTCTGACCACTGTTACCTGCACCGAATGGCAGTATGGGGGAGTTTTATCTGTATTGGCATTAAGTGGCAGGGTGCATGCTAGACCGCCACTCCATTCATTCCTTATGGTGCTGTCAAGCACTACGCTCAGCGTTTTCTAACAAACACATGGAGAACTGAGAGGCTGGACCCCCACTGATTAATAAATTATCACCTACTCTATGGATGGGCGATAACTTGTTTTCACATTGACAACCACTTTAACTTTTACACTCTTTATTTAGTCCCACTAGTGGATTTCACAATGAGATGGACTGGTGACAAAACAACTGAAGGCTAGTGATGATCACAAGGGCTCGTTACTCGAGTTTGCCTAGGGGGCTCAGGTAGGCACAGAGTATCATAGGTGCTGGAGTGACATGATCGAGTCCCCGCGGCAGCATGTTTCGCAGCTGTTGGCCACAAAACATGCGGGGATTGCCTGAGGACCACTGATGTGCATTTGCGCTCATCGCTACAGATGGCCAGTCTATTAGGCCACACGTTTTCTCCATGCCTCCACCTACTGACTGCAGAATTTAAGCAGTAACCTCAGGTCCCGAGTCCACATTTGCACAGAACTCTAGCTGTAATGCAAAGATGCTGTGACTGGACAATAACCTATATGAATGGCATTGTGTGTTAAGTATTTGTATCTGTGTTAAGAGGTTGACAAATCGCTTGCTTTTTTTGCCTACTAATAAGCAAATGTGCTTACCTGCATTGTTCCTATTAAATGTAAATCCAGCTATCGGAGCAAGAGGTTTGGTGGACAATGCACTCCCCCAGGTAGAATGATTTGCTTCTTTATTTGCAGATATTAGCCCTACGTTCTTCGGGTTCATACCTTAATGTGGTTGAAAAAAAGTCTTATTACTGAACTCTCCAGGCAAACTATAGATGGGTGTAGTATATTGGAAAGGATTCAAAGAACAAAATAAGCGTTTTCTAGAAGTAGGTAGATTAGGAGGCCATATAGTGCTATATTATATACAAAAAAAGGTTTCACTTTATCATGCTAAAGCATGTCAATGTAAAATATATGGAAATATAAATAGCAATACGGCTTTTGAATATTGGGAAAAAAATGAGACGCTTAGCATAAAATGTGGCCAAATTATATCTGCCCATCAACCATCGTCAAGGTGGTCTCAAAGACTGATGGGTCCCTACGTGTGTGAATACCTCTCTTAGGCGGATGTCTGAATTCCTGGGTGAATGTGGACACCTCTCTCAGCAATGCCTGCATTTATGGGTAAGTAGGGACCCATCAGTCTTTGAGACCACCTTGACGATGGTTGACGGGCAGATATAATTTGGCCAAATTTTATGCTGAGCATCTGATTTTTTTCTTAATATTCAAAAGCCGTATTGCTATTCATATTTCATATATTTCACATTGATATGCTTTAGCATGATGGAGTGCAAGTTTTTTGTATATTGTATATGGAGGTAGCTTCTCCTGGTATGCACCTATTCACACTAGTCTGGATGTGCCAGTCAGTTTTTTGTCATATATAGTGCTATATTGGCTGGGACAAATATAAAATTTAGGAATTTGTGCTTTGTCGGAAGTGGAGGCTTAGCGTTAGCCCAAGCGCATACATACACCTCCACCACACCGTGTCCTAAACCATTTAACAATCTGACAGAGATATGAAATAATACGCTCAGATAAGACTACTCTAGATCATAGTTCCTTTTGGTCTGCCTAGTCTAAACAGTCCTAAAACAGGTTTTCTGCCTATGCGTGACCCATTAGGGCATATTACAGCACTGGGGAATAAACAAGTCCCACCACAGATAAAAGCTCATCATGGCGTTTGCAAGCATAGAAAATAAGAACCCGCCAACATGCAAGTCTGGCATGGATCTGTGTGTGGAGTAGGAATTTCCCAACCAGACAACTCTAATCCTGCTCATCTTTCCAGATGAGGACTTACCGGGTAGGTATCTTGACTGTCTAAGGTAGTGTTGTTTAGCAGATGTTGCTTGTCCAGAGTCTCTTCTTACATTTCCCATATTTGAAGACCCTTTATTTAATTCTCCAGTGGGAACTGGATCTGTGAAACTGAAAACAAAAATCTTATTTATACACAGGTAAGTTTTCTGAGATTGGTTTTTCTATGTTAAAATGTATTTAATTAATTTTCATTGTCACTTCTTTTCATCTTATTTTCATATCACTATCAATACTAAAGAAAAACAAATCCTGCAATTTTTAATCTGGCCTCTATGTTATTCTCATACTTCCTGATCTGTACAGAAGACTATTCAGCATTCTCATTGTCAGATGACACCGACATACATTGTAAGGGATTCACAGTAGCTGATCGCGGTTTGGTCCAAACACGTGAAGTTTTATTGCTTTCATAAACACTCCAATGGTTACAAACAGCCTCATCTTGGCACAAGAGGTAGTCACCATTTCCGGTGACTACCTCTTGAAGATCATCAAGAGAATGCCAAGAGTGTGCAAAGCAGTCATCAATGCAAAAAGGTGGCTACTTTGAAGAACCTAGAATATAAGACATAATTTCAGTTTCACACTTTTTTGCTAAGTATATAATTCCACATGTGTTAATTCATAGTTTTGATGCCTTCAGTGTGAATGTACAATTTTCATAGTTATGAAAATACAGAAAAATCTTTAAATGAGTAGGGGTGTCCAAACGTTTGGTCT
Source organism: Ranitomeya imitator (assembly GCF_032444005.1). Lineage (NCBI taxonomy): Eukaryota > Metazoa > Chordata > Amphibia > Anura > Dendrobatidae > Ranitomeya > Ranitomeya imitator. Next base: position 293,838,403 of record NC_091287.1, on the reverse strand, counting down.
GTACTGTAGCTAGCTAGGTACATCTAATAAAGACCTGCAGTGCTAGAAATTAACCTAGTCCTACCAGGCTCTATTATAGGAAATGGTCATAGCGCCCCTCCTCGCTCTCCCTTCACAATGACCTTTGTCCTGATGAGTTTGAGTTAGTTTATTGCTGCAGATGTCCATGTGTCCAACAGAGAATTAGGAGTCTTAACTGGAACCTGTCAGCTACCCTAGCCCCCTAAATCACGACGTAGTCTCTGCTCCATGCCATTACTGCATTTTATCGACCCCCTTCTTATGGCTTTGCAATCTCTATATACTTTCAAAATCAAGCGTTATTCCTCATTTGTGGAATACAAATATTTTAGGACTAGTCCGGTGGGCCTTTGAATTTCCTAGTCTATTCCCGGCTCTCGCCTTGTTAGCACGCCCCTCTGTTTGCAATTTACAGAATCTGCAAGAACGGTGTCACTGACGACATTCTGCCGCAGTGGGTGCGATGCGCTGATGAAGCTGGGGAGCTTCATTGCCCATACACGCAATTTGATGGGAGGCAGGACTACTCCGGGGAAATAGACATCCCACCGTACTAGTCCCGAGACATGCAAATGCACAGATGCAAATAAAACTGGATTTCAAAAGTGGATACAAATCGCAAAGTCAGAAGAAAGAGCGTAGTGTAGAGCAATGGTGGTGGTTTAGGCTGCATAGGGTAATATGAATAATAAAAAAATGGTGCATAAAAACATGATTTAAACACTTAGTCAAGAGAAGAAAATTATTTTGTAGATCTACGAAGTATAAAGCTTTTTACACATAGACAAAGATATGAATAGGCACAGAATCTTTGATCATAAAAAGTTGGAGATTGTGTAACTAGTATTGATTTCTGCTAATTCTTCCCGCAAGTGACAGCAGTGAGGAGGAGTCTGTATGGAGCGGCGGTCAAGCATGCACATTACTACTCCATACAAAATCTTCAGTAATCACAGAAAATCAAGGCACTCTCACTCCGCCATTGCCATAACTAACCGTCCGTATGTTTCTTGCTGAGATATCCCTTTAAACCGTTTCAAAACCAATCCGTTACATTGTATACAGCTATGTAAGCAATCCCAGAATTCATTCCATACTAATGGCTTTAGCTGAAGCTCACCCGTATAAAGAGTCGTCAGTTTTGTTCTCTTTAACCATAGCCATGCTGGGCTTCTTCGAGAATGAGATCCCAAAGTCGGTATCAAACTCATCCCAGCTGTCTTTTAAAACGGACTGGCCCCAGCGTCGTCTTCCATGTTTAAGGTTCACAACATTGTTCTGTGGCCCATTAGTTACGGTCTTCTACGTTAAAGTAAAAAAATAATCAGATAACAGCTGATTTTAAATATTTAATAGCATTTTTTTTTTTAAATAACATTGGAAAAAAAGACAGTTGCATACAACTTAGTGCTACCACATCGCTCTACTCTTGGGTCAGTAAGGTCAGTAATAATAATCTTTATATAGCAACAACATATTCCTCAGAGCTTTACAGTTTCAAACACAACAGTCATAAGTAACAACATTAACAATACAATAATTAAAGGGAAATAAGACGACCCTGCTCGTGAGAGCTTACAATCTACAGTGAGGTGGGGGAGATACAAAGTACAGGTGTGTATGGTCCAGCCATCTTCAGGGAGTGGGGATAGATGGAGATAGTGAATGGGCTATACACACACACACACATAAAATGACATCAGTAAAGACATTGTAGTAACTAAAGCCACAGACCGTGCTGGCTCTGTTATGACTTGGTGACAATAAGAAAGGATATTGTGAAGAACAACTTTAAAGGGAATCTGTCACCAGGTTTTTGGATCCCATTTGAGCAGCATGATGTAGGGACATTGACCTGAATTTCAGCGCGGTGTCACTTGTTTTACTAGGTACAGCAGTTTTGACTGAAGACCTAGCAGTGCTCAGAAAGCTTATTACTGTATAACCCCACCCACACCACTGATTGGCAGCTTTCTGCAAATGCACAGTGAACACGGCTGCCAATCAGTGGTAGGGGCGGGGTTACATAGAGCAGCAGGTCTAGGAGGCACGAGACAGCTAGTCGACTAGTGATCATTTCCTACTGATAAAACACTGATTTCATTGAATCGATGGAAAACAGCCCAGTAAGTGACACGTCACTGTAATCAGTGGCTCTGTGTCTATCTTATGCTACGCTAACACTACATTGCAAAAACCTGCTAACACATTCCATTTAACTGCATGATGGAAGATTTTCTTGCAAAGATTAAGTATCTCTGAAAGGGGTTGCCCACATTTTTTTCCTTTTAAAAACTAGGCCCAATGAAGTCTAAAAGTAAAGAAAACTATGGGCCCGCTTCACCAGTTTTTTTTTTTTTTGTCTTGTGGTATTTTTTGTGCCACACAAGTGGTTCATGAACCTTGCGCTCAATTAAAAAAAACAAAAAAAAAAAAGATATTTTGTTAAACCTTTTTTGTGACTTTTGAACGTAAAATGTTTCATTTTCTACTAAAACGTTACAAAACTTGGCCAAAATTTCAGATGTACATAAAATCACTCCATCTGGAAGGGGACTGGAGTACATTTAAAAAATAAAATATCATAACATTTTTGTGCAAAGTGAATTAGCTAAAATAATTTTGAAACTCCAAACGCTGCCTACAATAATAATGAACATAAAAACCCCCCAAACCAAACACATATAAAATAGACTTTAAAAAAGGCGCCAATTAAGAACAGTTGAAAAACACAAAAATTAGATTTCATAAAAAAAAAAAACAACTAAATACAATAATTTATAGGGCCCTATGTTGTTCTATTGATCCCATGTTGCTCTTTAGTGCTGCCTGGGTTCCCCTCGGGTCTCTATTTCTCTGCTTGGAGCATGTCTGTTCATTGGAATGTGCCTAGGGGACCAAATAAGAGTCAGCCTACTCTCCTATGGGAACAAAGGATTGGGCATATTGAAATCCAGCACTCTCAATCCCTCTTTGCCCTGATATCTGCTGTTACGGGACCCTTCGGTGGCCCCTATACACAGAAGATGGAGTGCATGGATGAGCAGCTTATGATAGGTTGATTATACAGTACATATATATGGTCACATTACACGTATGTTACTTACCGGAGAGATGGTGTTGCTGATACTGGGGAGGGCCACTTGGGGGGCTTTGGATGGCAGCTGGCTGTTAGCGGTGCTTTGTGGCAGCTGTATTTGCTGCAGGGGTCTCTGGGAGGCAGGCGAGTCACTTGGTAATATCTTTTCTGCTGCTTCAGTTGGAGGAGAGGGTTTCTTTTTTAGCTCAGATAATGGTTCATTGGAATGCACTGGTTTCTCTAAAGGCTTTTTCTGATCCACTTGTACCGGAGGTCCGAGTGCTTGTCCAACTTGAAAATAAGGGTACCTCAAAGCCTGGGTAAGTGAGCAGATGGAAGACAAGCATCTCTATTCACAAATCAAATAGATCCATTACCTCTACATCTAGGCTGCAGGATGGAATAGGACAAATGCATTTCTAATACAGCATCTATGTATTTTTTTAGAAACAAATACGTAACCGTACAACAAAAAACACCGGGATTCTTAAGCTACTTTCACACAAATCTTACAGATTTCCTATCTGTAATTGCTTTGAGTAGGGGCAAAGTGAATGAGATCCCAGCAGATCTCATCCCTAACATGCAGAAAAATTGGATTTTAAATTTTCAGGATGTCCGTGTGGATCCATCATGCACTTATTGTGGATTAACGAGTTGTTGCAGAAGGATCTATTTGTGATGAGCGAACGTGCTGGGATAAGGCGTTATCTGCCATGTTTGGGTTCTAATCGAGTGACTTCAGCGTGCTCGAAAACTATTTTCGAGTCCCTGCGCTGGTGAGTGCCGCGTGGCTTCTATCTACAATGATTGACAAGCACAATCTCTATTATACTGAGCAGCCCATATATCTGATTACAGGGCCGGACTGGGGTGCCAAGGGCCCACCAGTAACATTGACTGTGAGGGCCCACTGTTCAGCTACATGCACATTACATTACCCTCAGTTACATATTTGGCTATGCTTATATATAATTGATAAACTGTGTATTTTGTTACATGTATGATGAGATGCTACCCTTGTCATGTGAACCAAGTGTGCCAACTATTGCTCACACAGAGGGGGCCACCAGGGTATTGACCGGCTCCACCATGAGCCAGTCCGAGCTTGTCTGATGGTGGCACTGAGACTTGCTATGTTAGGAGGAAGCAGCTTTGAAGTGTAGCTTCTTTTGTGTTTTATGATGTCCTATTGACTTTCGGCTAACCTCTGTCCACAGTGTTACTTGCCACAAAAAGAGCACCAGGTAAAACCCTGTGGATGGAGGCATCCTCTCTGATTGCCTTTCACAATGAAAAAGTTTCAATAATAAAATTACTATAAAAATAATAAAATACATGGAATGTCTTCCATACCTGAACGGCTGTTGGACGTTTCTTGGGATCCCACTGCAGCATGTCTCTCATTATTGTTAATGCCTCTTCGCTAGCGTTTGGGATGAGAGTTTTCAAATTTATAGGTATGCACTGAGGGAAGCGGAAATTCATGGCAGCTGCAAGCTGATATCCTTCAGACCAGTCATTCTAGGGAGCATAAATATGGGTTATCTAAGCAGCCTAGGTTATACATGGGCATCCATAGCTGTTACATTTCTTAAGTCGTGCTCGGCTTCTTGGCTTGTCTGGATTAGTCTCCATTACGTTTGCATTATGTATCCAGACTATACGCCAGATGTATGTCCAGGACATGCTACTGTATCCATAATAACGGCCATTGTAATAACATCTAAGATGCTGCAGCATCCATGATTTTTTTTTGTAAAATGTCCTTGCCTTTACACTGTGGTCATCTACAGGTATATGACGACCACTGATCTGCTGTCCCCGGCCATGTGCATGTCATTGCTGTATGTTAAAAAACAAAACCAAAAGGGGGACCAGAAGAGAATGTTTGTATGATAAAATGACTGAATTTCGCTATAACATTTGCAGTTATTACAACCACTTAGGTGTTTTCTGGGCTGAACATACATTTCTGTAGCCCCCCTAAGTGACTGCAGATTGCTCATCCTGATAGATAATATGCACATTGTCAGGATTCTCACCATGTGAGTAGTGGTCACATGATTGGAAGTATGAGATTTGGATACTTGCGGTCGTGTGCCAACAAGCTTCTCGTCCGCACCATCTCAATAGAACCCCGAGAAAAACAAGACAATTTGCTAGTCTGCACATCAGCTGGTGATCGCTCAAGGTGGCCACAAAGGGATATCCACAATGGACTGTCAGGATATTGTGATAGAGTGAGATTGTAAGACCCCATGCAGCTGCTGCTCTGTGTGTCCATTCCCTGAGACCCACACTCCTCTCTTTCACATCCATTCCTGTTTGGCTTAAAAAAAAAAACTTCAGCAAAAACTGCATACGTCCAGCCTGTAAAAGAGCTCATTCAGACGTCTGTTTTTCACGTACATATTCTAGTATTTTTAAAATGAAAGAACACGTACCTTTTAGTGATGAGAACGTGCCGCGATAAGGTGTTAACCACACATGCTCGTATGCTAACAGAGTGACTTTGGCGTTCTCGAAAAATTAGTTAAAGTCCCCGCAGCTGCTTTTCTTCCTGCTGTTCGACAGCCTCTACACATGCAGGGATTGCCTAACAAACAAGGGATTCCTGCACGTGTTGGGAATGTCAAACAACCTTATCTGAGCACATTCTCTCAACACTAGTACCTATCATAGCCCATGTTGTCTTTTGCAGACCAAGTGATAAAGATAGCAACAAAAAACCACAGATGAAGATACCGTACCCAAAACCTCCACCATGCTCACATCCCAAGTGGGGGAGCTACCCAGGGGGAGGTTTGCTACCGTTAGTATAGATGGACACTCCTATCAATAGCAATAAAGAAGAAACCGTGGAGTTACAGTCCAAAAACCAAGTTTTATTCAACAATAGTGGGCAACCATAGCCAGAACAGTATACAAAAATCCTAATTTAATTAAACACAACATATACCTGAAAAGGAGAGTAGAAGGTAGCAATAGATGGAAATACACACCACGTAGGTATTCCTGGCACCGATTGAGTATTAATAAAGTGCATAGTGCCATATAATAATTGGGAAAAGGATCAAATGGTATACTGGTACCCCTATAAATCTATACTTCACGGCTAAGTATACATATGAGTAGCCCTGCGCATAGGCTACGTGACCACTACATCCGGTCATTCATCATGAGCCAAAAAGAAGTAAAAAAGGAAGACACCATATAAAGTTACTAAAGAACCTTACCCAAGGTTTGGTGGCCAGGATAACCCACGTGGTGGCCCCAACGCGCGTTTCGCGTCAGCTTCGTCAGGGGGCGGTCGACCGAAACGCGCGTTGGGGCCACCACGTGGGTTATCCTGGCCACCAAACCTTGGGTAAGGTTCTTTAGTAACTTTATATGGTGTCTTCCTTTTTTACTTCTTTTTGGCTCATGATGAATGACCGGATGTAGTGGTCACGTAGCCTATGCGCAGGGCTACTCATATGTATACTTAGCCGTGAAGTATAGATTTATAGGGGTACCAGTATACCATTTGATCCTTTTCCCAATTATTATATGGCACTATGCACTTTATTAATACTCAATCGGTGCCAGGAATACCTACGTGGTGTGTATTTCCATCTATTGCTACCTTCTACTCTCCTTTTCAGGTATATGTTGTGTTTAATTAAATTAGGATTTTTGTATACTGTTCTGGCTATGGTTGCCCACTATTGTTGAATAAAACTTGGTTTTTGGACTGTTACTCCACGGTTTCTTCTTTATTGCAAGTGATAAAGATATACACACACACACATATACAGTACAGACCAAGAGTTTGGACACACCTTCTCACTTATACAGTAAAAAAGTGGCTGACAGCACTCACTTATTAGGGCGCCCGTTCCATGTCCAGGGAACCGTCCTGGGTAATGTATATACTCCAAGTCAGAAGAACAGCGCTCCAGCCGGGTGTAATAATCCAGTAGAAAAAAATATTTATTCAGCCATGGTAAAGCGACGTTTCGACCACAAATCGGTCTTTTTCAAGCAGCTTGAAAAAGACCGATTTGTGGTCGAAACGTCGATTTACCATGGCTGAATAAAGATTTTTTCTACTAGATTATTACACCCGGCTGGAGCGCTGTTCTTCTGACTTCGAGTATACACCTTCTCATTTAAACATTTTTCTGTATTTTCATGATTATGAAAATTGTACATTCAAATTGAAGGCATCAGAACTATTAATTAACACATGTGGAATTATATACTTAACAAAAAAGTGTGAAACAACTGAAATGATGTGTTATATTCTAGGTTCTTCAAAGTAGCCATCTTTAGCTTTGATGACTGCTTTGCACACTCTTGGCATTCTCTTCATGAGCTTCAAGAGGTAGTCATCGGGAATGGTCTTCCAACAATCTTGAAGGAGTTCCCAGAGATGCTTAGCACTTGTTGGCCCTCTTGCCTTCACTCTGTGGTCCAGCTCACCCCAAACCATCTCGACAGGGTTCGGGTCTGGTGACTGTGGAGGCCAGGTCATCTGGCGTAGCACCCCATCACTCCCCTTCTTGGTCAAATAGCCCTTACACAGCTGTGCTATATAATGCGTGGCTGTGCTATATACTACGTGGCTGTGCTATATTTCTCTGCTGTATCTGTGCATCATGAATCGTGGTATGTATTAAGGGGGGGCCCACTGAGTCTCTTTCGCCCGGGGCCCTCAAAAACCTGGAGCCGGCCCTGGCTTCACTGATTGATTGATTGGTCGCGCCCGGCGTAGTCCAGCCGCGTAATGGCATGGGATTTGAACCACGCTTCGCTGATTGGTCGTGCCAATATATATACTGGATGGTGACCCGATTCTAACGCATCGGGTATTCTAGAATATGCATGTCCACGTAGTATATTGCACAGCCCACGTAGTATATTGGCCAGCCACGTAGTATATTGCCCAGCTATGTAGTATATTGCCCAGTCACGTAGTATTCAGCACAGAGCCACGTACAGTAGTATATTGCCCAGTCACGTAGTATATTGCCCAGTCACGTAGTACTCAGCACAGAGCCACGTAGTATATTGCCCAGTCACGTAGTATATTGGCCAGTCACGTAGTATATTGCCCAGTCACGTAGTATATTGCCCAGCGATGTAGTATTCAGCACAGAGCCACGTAGTATATTGCCCAGTCACGTAATATATTGCCCAGTCACATAGTATATTGGCCAGTCACGTAGTATATTGGCCAGCCAGGGTGGCACATGTTAAGGAGCTGAAACTCCTAAACCCTTCATCCAATTTTAATGTGGATACCCTCAAATGAAAGCTGAAAGTCTGAACTTCAACTGCATCTGAATTGTTTTGCTTAAAATTCATTGTGGTAATGTCTATAACCAAAATTAGAAAAATGTCTCTGTCCAAATATATATGGACCTAACTGTACATACATATGCAAAAATAGAAAAAAATGGCCAGGAGAACAGATGAAGGAGTGTGAGAGCCAGTGCCGCCGATGACCGTTTCACGCTAAACAGCGCTTCTACAGGTCACTATTTAGCACGAAACGGCCATCAACGGCACTGACTCTCACACTCCATCTCTTCTCCTGGCCATGATGCTTTAAACGTTGAAATAAAGTATGCATTTTAGGATCGGTGAGTGCTATCCATTTTTTTTCTATTTTTGCATACTCGCCATGATGTCTTTTCTTGGATAAGCAGCCGGTATCCGACGGTACAGCTTAATGCACATGTGCCATATATGTGATTACAAGATTCCATGTTACTTACTGGTGCCGTCTGCTTTTTTCTATTTTTTATTATATACATACACATATACACACACATTATATATATATACAGTGCCTACAAGTAGTATTCAACCCCCTGCAGATTTAGCAGGTTTAATAAGATGCAAATAAGTTAGAGCCTTCAAACTTCAAACAAGAGCAGGATTTATTAACAGATGCATAAATCTTACAAACCCAAAAGATTTGTTGCTCAGTTAAATTTTTATAAATTTTAAACATAAAAGTGTGGGTCAATTATTATTCAACCCCTAGGTTTAATATTTTGTGGAATAACCTTTGTTTGCAATTACAGCTAATAATCGTCTTTTATAAGACCTGATCAGGCCGGCACAGGTCTCTGGAGTTATCTTGGCCCACTCCTCCATGCAGATCTTCTCCAAGTTATCTAGGTTCTTTGGGTGTCTCATGTGGACTTTAATCTTGAGCTCCTTCCACAAGTTTTCAATTGGGTTAAGGTCAGGAGACTGACTAGGCCACTGCAACACCTTGATTTTTTGCCTCTTGAACCAGGCCTTGGTTTTCTTGGCTGTGTGCTTGGCTGTGTGCTTTGGGTCGTCATGTTGGAAGATGAAATGACGACCCATCTTAAGATCCTTGATGGAGGAGCAGAGGTTCTTGGCCAAAATCTCCAAGTAGGCTGTGCTATCCATCTTCCCATGGATGCGGACCAGATGGCCAGGCCCCTTGGCTGAGAAACAGCCCCACAGCATGATGCTGCCACCACCATGCTTGACTGTAGGGATGGTATTCTTGGGGTCGTATGCAGTGCCATCCAGTCTCCAAACGTCACGTGTGTGGTTGGCACCAAAGATCTCGATCTTGGTCTCATCAGACCAGAGAACCTTGAACCAGTCAGTCTCAGAGTCCTCCAAGTGATCATGAGCAAACTGTAGACGAGCCTTGACATGACGCTTTGAAAGTAAAGGTACCTTACGGGCTCTTCTGGAACGGAGACCATTGCGGTGGAGTACGTTACTTATGGTATTGACTGAAACCAATGTCCCCACTGCCATGAGATCTTCCCGGAGCTCCTTCCTTGTTGTCCTTGGGTTAGCCTTGACTCTTCGGACAAGACTGGCCTCGGCACGGGAGGAAACTTTCAAAGGCTGTCCAGGCCGTGGAAGGCTAACAGTAGTTCCATAAGCCTTCCACTTCCGGATGATGCTCCCAACAGTGGAGACAGGTAGGCCCAACTCCTTGGAAAGGGTTTTGTACCCCTTGCCAGCCTTGTGACCCTCCACGACCTTGTCTCTGATGGCCTTGGAATGCTCCTTTGTCTTTCCCATGTTGACCATGTATGAGTGCTGTTCACAAGTTTGGGGAGGGTCTTAAATAGTCAGAAAAGGCTGGAAAAAGAGATAATTAATCCAAACATGTGAAGCTCATTGTTCTTTGTGCCTGAACTACTTCTTAATACTTTAGGGGAACCAAACAGAATTCTGGTGGGTTGAGGGGTTGAATAATAAATGACCCTCTGAAAAGACTTTTCACAATTTAAAAAAAGAAATAACATTCTTTTTTGCTGCAATGAATTTCACACTTCCAGGCTGATCTACAGTCCAAATGTCACAATGCCAAGTTAATTCCAAATGTGTAAACCTGCTAAATCTGCAGGGGGTTGAATACTACTTGTAGGCTCTGTATATATATATATATATATATATATATATATATATATATATATATATATATATATATATATATATATATATATATATATATATATATATATATATATATATATATATATATACACACATAAATACATATATACATACACAAATACATATATATACACATATATACAGTACATACATACATATATACATATATATATACTTATGCATACACACACACAAATACTGTACATACACACACTGTACATACACACACACACACTGTACATACACACACACACACACAGTACATACATACAGTCACACATACTGTACATACATACACACATACTGTATATATATACACACATACATATATATATATATATTGTACTATATATACACATATATTCATGTACATATATATATATATATATATATATATATATATATATATATATATTGACACTGTTGTGTCACAATATAATATATATATATGTGCCACGGTATGCCCGCATTCTCCACCACAATGTGACACAAAAGTCTGGGATCGCCTTTGCTGGGGTCAAAGGCCACGTGGTTTGTGCATTGAATCTGAGGCGTACAGCAGGTTTCTGAGCAAGCTGACCTCAGGTCAGATTTATTAACGTGAAGGCAACATAGAAAAACAAAACATAAAAATAAATCCTAGCCTGTCCGGCGCTAACTAAACCAACACGTTGCTATCTCAACAGCTGAGGGGGGCTTCTCCCACCCAGCTAACATTACACAATTCTTGGACATAGCTCTCACTCACGTTTGTCTCACACAGGCAGGCAATCTGTGTGCCCCAGGCTGACGCTGGAAACCCCCAGCTGGTCATCTTTTATTCCTGCACTTATTAACCCATTAGCACCCTGAAGATACTGAGTGGCCTAATTCACATAGGACAAACACCTGGGCGATATATACCTGCCTCCAACTACCACACCAGCATGAGTCTTACATATCCCCCCCTTGCTCAGACCACTCCGGTCGAGCAAGAACACTCTTGAAACAGTGCACTCGGGATAGGGCATCGGCATTCCCCATCTGCACCCCAGGTCGGTGCTCCACCGTAAAAGAGTAAGCCTGCAGGGCAAGGAACCACCGGGCTACCCGACTATTACGGTCTTTGTGGAGGTGCATCCACTTGAGAGGGGCATGGTCTGTGACCAGCCTAAACTTCCTACCGGCCAGGTAATACTTGAGGGAGTCGAGAGCCCATTTAATGGCTAGGCACTCTTTTTCAACCACCGCATACCTCTGCTCATGTACATTCAGTTTCCGACTGAGGTAGAGGACCGGGTGTTCGACTCCGTCCCTCACCTGGGAAAGTACAGCTCCGACACCAGTATCAGAGGCATCAGTTTGTACCACAAACTCGCTGCTGAAATCAGGAGTCACTAGTACGGGCTGAGAGCACAAAGCCCGTTTCAGGCTGTGGAAGGCCTCTTCAGCAGCTGAGGTCCATTTTACCATGACGGAACCACTTGGTAAGATCCGTCAAGGGAGTAGCCATGGCTGCAAAATTGGGTATGAACCGGCGATAATAGCCGGCAATCCCCAGGAAAGCCTGTACTTGTTTTTTGTTCACTGGTTGTGGCCAGCCCTGAATTGCCTGTATTTTGTCGATCTGGGGTTTAACCATTCCTCGGCCAATCACGTAGCCCAAGTATCGGGCTTCTTCAAGCCCGAAGTGGCATTTCTTGGGGTTTGCCGTTAAACCTGCATCTCGCAGGTCAATCAATCACCGCTTGTACCTTCTGGAGATGAATTTCCCAGTCCATGCTGTAAATTACGATGTCATCCAGGTAGGCAGAAGCGTACTGTCTGTGAGGCCTCAAGACTCGATCCATCAATCTCTGGAACGTTGCGGGAGCTCCGTGAAGTCCAAACAGCATATAGACATACTGGAACAGACCTTCCGGTGTAGCAAATGCCGTCTTCTCTCTGGCCGCCTCGGCCAGAGGAATCTGCCAGTACCCCTTTGTTAAATCCAGGGTCGTAATGTATCGGGCTTTACCAAGCCGGTCGATCAACTCATCGACCCGGGGCATAGGGTACGCATCAAATTTAGAAACTGCATTCAGTTTCCTAAAGTCATTACAAAACCGGATGGAGCCATCCGGTTTAGGTATCAACACAATTGGACTGGACCAGGCGCTGTGCGACTGCTCAATGACTCCTAAGTCCAACATTGCCATCACTTCCCAGGAGACGGCTTCACGGCGGGCTTCCGGAATCCGGTAGGGCTTCACATGAACAGTGACGCCAGGCTCTGTGACAATGTTTCATCAACTTAGTCCGGCCAGGTTTTTCAGAGAAAAACTGTCGGTTCTGTAACAAAAATTGCTTAACCTCAGATTTTTGTAGTTCTGAGAGAGTCTCGGCAACCTGCACCTCCGGTACGGTAGGTGAACAAACCGGACGGGGCAGATCCGCCGTTAGGGCAGAGCGGTCTTTCCAGGATTTTATCAGATTCACATGATAAATCTGTTCCGGTTTTCTCTTACCCGGCTGGTACACTTTATAGTTCACTTCACCAACTCTTTCTCGGACCTCAAATGGGCCCTGCCATTTCGCCAGGAATTTACTATCCACCGTAGGGATTAGGACCAACACCCTATCGCCGGGTGCAAATGTACGGACCTTAGCACCTCTATCATAACTTTGCCTCTGGGCTTCCTGGGCCTGTAACATATGGTCCCTAACAATGGGCATGACAGCGGCAACACGATCCTGCATTTGTGTTACATGGTCGATCACCGTTTTAAAGGGAGTGACTTGACCTTCCCAGGTTTCTTTTGCGACGTCCAGCAGTCCCCGGGGACGACGGGCGTACAACAGTTCGAAAGGCGAAAACCCTGTGGAAGACTGGGGAACTTCCCTAATGGCAAACAGCAAATAGGGTAACAAGTAATCCCAGTTCTTCCCATCTTTGTCTATCGCCTTCCGGAGCATCTGTTTTAAGGTTTTGTTGAACCGCTCAACCAGGCCATCTGTTTGAGGGTGATAGACAGACGTACGCAACGGGTCTATTTGTAAGAGCCTGCAGAGCTCCTTCATTACCCTCGACATAAAGGGAGTCCCCTGGTCGGTGAGTATCTGTTTTGGAATTCCCACCCGACTAAACACTTGTACCAATTCCTTGGCGATCGTCTTGGTAGCTGTGTTACGCAAAGGGACGGCTTCCGGGTAACGAGTGGCATAGTCCACGATGACGAGGATATGTTGGTGCCCACGTGCGGATCGGGGAAGGGGCCCAACCAAATCCATCCCAATTCTCTCAAAAGGGACCCCAATGATAGGAAGGGGTACCAAAGGGCTACGGAACCGAGATTTAGGGGCCGCGATTTGGCACTCTGGACAGGACTCACAATAGTTACGCACATCATAATGTATTCCAGGCCACACAAAACAATGCAATATCCTTTCTGTGGTTTTCTGTACCCCCAGATGTCCCCCCATTATATGTCCGTGGGCCAAATCCAGTACCTTCCGCCGATAAGGTTTGGGTACCACTAACCGTTGCACTGTGTCTTCCCCTTTTTTTTCTACCTGGTAGAGCAAATCATTTTCAAGAACCATATACGGGTACGCTAGCCTAGTGTCAGGTTCTACGGGTACCCCATCTATCATTTTTACATTTTTCCTACCCGGAGTCAGGGTAGGATCTTTCATTTGCTCGCTGTGGAAGTCATCCACCTGGACTCCCAAATCTGGCAGGCAGGGTGCCGGATGGCTGTCTGCCTCCGCCTCTCGCTGAGGTTCCTCAGTTTCCTCCGTTTCCCCCGCCATGACGGAGAAGGGGTATTGAAGGTTAGATTCACTAACCTCCCCAGCAACATCTTCTGGTGGGGTCTCCTCTAGGGACTCGGGACCTCCAGATGGCATGGGAGAAGATTCACGGGAACAGCTACCGTGAAGGAGCAACTGATTCTCCCACAACTGCCAGAAATAGGGAAAATCCCTGCCCAGGATTACATCCTGTAACAATGCGGGAACGAGTCCCACTTTGTGCTGCACTGACCCATAGGGAGTAGAAATCCATATGACCGCTGTTAAGTACGAGCAGGTGTCACCATGCACACACGTCACAGAAAACTTGTCAGACGGACCAGATGGAAGTGCCACCAGACTAGCTTTCACCAGAGTCACCACACTTCCAGAGTCTAGTAATGCCACAACATTTTTCCCATCAACAGATAATTCACACAGGTGTTTCGCTGTATCATTTTGACCCGCATTCACACTCACTAGCTGTGTAACCAAAGACATGCGTTTTTTAGAGTCTATAACGTCGCACTGCATGGGTTCAGCGGTAACAGGACAGTTCGCAGAAACATGACCCTTCTCATGGCAGCGAAAACACCTAACAGGTCCCCTACTGAGACCACCGTCCAATACTCTTGGTCTCGGAGTGCGAACAGTCCCGGACTCCTCCCCCACAGTTTTAAGCGATTTTCCTTCACCCGTGGTCCCTGGAACAGTCTTACCGGTTCCACGAGGAGGAGGCACAGACCGGGGGTTGGCGGTGTCGTCGGGAAGTCCTTCTGCCACGGAATAACGCTCGACCAACTCCACAAGTTGATCCGCTGTCGTGGGATTTCCTTGGCTTACCCACCTTTTCAGCGCTGGGGGTAGTACTCTCAGGTACTTGTCCAGGACAACCCGCTGGATTATTTCGGGTATTGTCAGTACCTCGGGTTGCAGCCATTTCTTTGTCAAGTAGATCAGGTCGAACATCTGAGACCGCGCCGGTTTATCTTGCTGGTATGTCCACTGATGTACCCTCTGTGCCCGGACAGCCGTCGTCACACCTAGCCGGGCCAGGATCTCAGCTTTCAGTTTCTCAAAGTCCTGAGCGACCTCCGGGTCCAAATCATGGTAAGCTTTTTGGGCCTCGCCGGAGAGAAACGGGGCAATCTAATCGGCCCATCGTGCCTTCGGCCACTTCTCTCTCAATGCCGTCCGCTCAAACGTTGTCAGGTATGCCTCGACGTCATCTTCTGCAGTCAGCTTTTGCCAGTATCGACTCACATGGATCCTTCTGGACTCTGCTTCCGGGTCAGCGTCAGGCATGCTCACCAGGCGCTGCGCCACCTGTTGGAGAAGTTGGCGGTCTGCAACCGTCATGTCCACTAACTCCTTCAGCTGTGCGGCCATCAAGCGATTAGCTTCGTGCTGTGCGGCAGTGGCCTGCTGCTGTACGGCAGTGGACTGTACTAAGGCTTTCACCACGTCTTCCATGCTGTCGCCTGTGCCACGGTATGCCCGCATTCTCCACCACAATGTGACACAAAAGTCTGGGATCGCCTTTGCTGGGGTCAAAGGCCACATGGTTTGTGCATTGAATCTGAGGCGTACAGCAGGTTTCTGAGCAAGCTGACCTCAGGTCAGATTTATTAACGTGAAAGCAACATAGAAAAACAAAACATAAAAATAAATCCTAGCCTGTCCGGCGCTAACTAAACCAACACGTTGCTATCTCAACAGCTGAGGGGGTTTCTCCCACCCAGCTAACATTACACAATTCTTGGACATAGCTCTCACTCACGTTTGTCTCACACAGGCAGGCAATCTGTGTGCCCCAGGCTGACGCTGGAAACCCCCAGCTGGTCATCTTTTATTCCTGCACTTATTAACCCATTAGCACCCTGAAGATACTGAGTGGCCTAATTCACATAGGACAAACACCTGGGCGATATATACCTGCCTCCAACTACCACACCAGCATGAGTCTTACTATATATATATATTTTTCTCAAACAAACATGTAAAGAGTCTATTTATACAGTTAGTTAATATTTAAGGCAGAGTTTTACTGAAAAAAAAATGTTCCATTTTTTTTACCCCCATTTTAAGCTACATCTGTAAATTATTAGGTAAAAGGAGCGCACTTACTTTCTTTGGGGTACCTAGAACTTGGCAAATTTTGAAGATTTCATCAACCTCACTGGTTCCTGGGAAAAGCGGTCTAAGTGTATATAACTCGGCCATAATGCTGCCAACTGCCCATATGTCTATGGGAGAGCTGTACACCAGTGAGCGCAGTAACACTTCCGGAGCTCTGTACCTGGAGGACACACAATCAATGTATTCAGTGTAGAGAGGATATACAACTGCACATGGAGAGACTATGGCACTGCTAAGGGTATAAGCCTGAACATAAAGGCACGAGGTTGCAAAACTAAACAAAACTCCATATACTTCTATATATTTGTACTACAGTCTGCGAATGATTTCAATACAAGGAGACTTGTAGAACATACCATCGGGTAGACACATAATCTGTATAGGGTGGCTGAGATCGCAGCTCACGAACTAATCCAAAATCAGCAATTTTTACAAGTTCGGGACCCATACAGAGAAGGTTTTCTGGCTTCATATCTCGGTGAAAAAACCCTATTTGATATTTTGGAGAAACGTGTCAGAATATTATTTTATTTAATTCAATACACTTGCAATATTGACAATATAAAGTGATACATTTATCAGCAGGAAAGGCACTGTCTCAGGAAAGAGGAAAAAGAAGCCAGAAGAAAAGCAAATATCTGGTCAAGAGTACAGAATGCTGCACTAAACAACTCACTAGATTATACTAATTGCTGCTTAAAGAGTTTTTACGGTAGGTCCAAATGGTACAGCAAAAGTGACAGGCAAAAACTGATGTGGATTTAGTTGTGGAAATACTGTGGATTTCTTGCAGATTATATCAGTTTGCATTGCAAATAGTGAAATCTGCAGTAAATGTTCTCAGGGTAAAATGACATCCGTCATACAGATCAATTTCTGCTGAGGAAAATAAATTAGATTTGAAGACATCCTGTCCACATTGCTGGCACTGTACCACACATCAGACTTTCTACAAAGACAAATACATTGGAAAATATCAGAGGACGATTTTTTTTTTTTTTTAATTAAAATTACTTGTCTGAGGTGTATAAATTTACATATATATATATATATATATATATATATATATATATATATATATATATATATATATATATATATATATATATATATATATATATATATATATATTCCTATTAAGTTGCAGAAAATTAACGGATTCCATCCCTTCAGGGGTTAGGTTATGTGAACTTATAGTGAATTAAACTGGAAACTAGATGTGTTAATATTCTCTGATAGGGGTCACCATCTCAATCACCAGAACTTCCTGCATTACAAAATTGCACGGATTGTACCACTTGAGTTCTCCAAATGAGTGGACAAAAACACTTATCACAGTTACTGATGATTGTTGCACAGCACCTCTCACACAGTTATATTATAGACGATAACAGTTCAGCCTCCTTACCACGTATTTAAAATATATTAGCTTATTTAGAAGAATATAGAGGGTAAGATAATCAGAATGTTACTACAGCAAGCAGAGATGGTACTGGCTCTGGCCACACATATAATACTATGCTGATGCATCATGAGATTATTAGCACGATGAAAAAATAAAATGCAGGATGGGGCTAAAAAGAAGGCTCGACTATGTGAAACTAAGTAATCAGAGTGGGGGTGGAAAAATAAAATTTAGCTGAACTACAGTACTTCTTTAAGCCCTATTTTGAAAAGAAAGAGACATTTATGTACAATCTGACTGCCCCTTCCACACACACCCACAAGACTTGTGGCCTCTGAGATCAGCAATAATGTTTATAACATATGAAATGGTTGAGCACTAGTCTGCAGACACCCTTTAAAGGGAATCTGTCACCTACTTTTTCATATATAAGCTGCGGCCACTGCCATTAGGGGCTTATCTACAGCATTCTGTAATGCTGTAGATAAGCCCCTCATTTAACCTGAAAGATAAGAAAAACAAGTTAAGATTATACTCACCCAGGGGCGGTCCCGGTCCCTGTTGAGGGCAATGCAAAGTACTGCAGTGCGCAGGCGCCGGGCCTCTCTGATATTTCCCGGCGCCTGCACACTGCAGTACTTTGCTCTTCCCTCAACAGGGCAGACAAAGTACGCCTGCGCCGCAGCCGCAGCGTGAAGACAAGAAGAGGACGTCATCATAAGAAGATGGGAGGCCCCGGACCGCGACGCCCATCGGACCAGAACCGGACCAGGACCGCCCCTGGGTAAGTATAAACTAACCTCTTTTTCTCATCTTTCACGATACATCGGGAGCTTATCTACAGCATTACAGAATGCTGTAGATAAGCCTCTGATGCTGGTGGGCTTAGCTCACCTTCGATGACAGGTTCCCTTTAAAAGGGAGAAGAACAAAAAAGGCGCACTCTTATCAATAAATGAATGGTGCTCAGAGGAAAAATAAAGCACAAAAATATATATAACCTCTGGCACTCAAAAAAATCACGTTTCAGCATTTCCTGCCTTTTTGAAGGAAGTCTGAATCCTGATAATGTCATAAGATGCAACAATGGTATCTACCAAAATGATGCTGAATCCGCGTGAAATCGCGTGGAACCGGTGTGCATATGATGTCCTGTAGCAGGAAATGCCGAAACGTTGGAGATTATGTCTGTTATTTCATGAATATGACCGGTAGTGAATAAATCCATTATTTAAAAGCAAAGAAAATTGTGATTTTTTTGAGTGCCAGAGGTTATATATATTTTTGCCCTTTAAAAGGGAACCTGTTACCAGTTTTGTGACATAGCAGCTAAAAAGATCACCTTATTCAGCGTCTGCAATGCATTCCATAAATCATTATATAACCCTGACTCCCCTTGTATACTCCCGAAAAAACTTTTTTTAATTTCTCCCGCGCTGTATGGTAATCTTCTCAGTCCGCATGGTGGGCATGGTTTTCGGGCCTCTACATCACTCCCATTGGCTGTTGCTCGCCGTCCTACTTCATGGATGATGCCTTTTGCGTCGTGCGACATATCGCGCCTGCTCAGAAATAGTGCGTTTCGCACCTGCGCAGTATGCTTTGCCCAACTGCGGGCAATGCCGAAAAACAGTGTCATGTGCCGACACACGCACTTCCGGCTCATGTACTGGAACTACGTTTGCCAGCGCATGCGTATTTCTGTTTTTTAGCTTTGCCTGCAGCTTGGCAAAGCATACTGAGCAGGAGCAAAACGCAATATTTCTGAGCGGGCACGATATGTCGCATAGCGATATGGATCGTTATCCAGGTCAGCAGGACGGTGAGCAGAAGCTGGGAGGAGGGATGCAGTGGTCCGAAACCACGCCCATCGGACCAGACTGATGAGATTACCATACAGTGCGGAAGAAATTAAAAAGGTTTTTCGGAAGTATACAAGAGGAGTCAGGGGGTTATATAAGGATTTAGGGAATGCAGCACAGAAACTGAATAAGGTGATATTTATAGCTGCTACAGTGCCTACAAGTAGTATTCAACCCCCTGCAGATTTAGCAGGTTTACACATTTGGAATTAACTTGGCATTGTGACATTTGGACTGTAGATCAGCCTGGAAGTGTGAAATGCATTGCAGCAAAAAAGAATGTTATTTCTTTATTTTTTTTTTTAAATTGTGAAAAGTCTTTTCAGAGGGTCATTTATTATTCAACCCCTCAACCCACCAGAATTCTGTTTGGTTCCCCTAAAGTATTAAGAAGTAGTCCAGGCACAAAGAACAATGAGCTTCACATGTTTGGATTAATTATCTCTTTTTCCAGCCTTTTCTGACTATTTAAGACCCTTCCCAAACTTGTGAACAGCACTCATACATGGTCAACATGGGAAAGACAAAGGAGCATTCCAAGGCCATCAGAGACAAGATCGTGGAGGGTTACAAGGCTGGCAAGGGGTACAAAACCCTTTCCAAGGAGTTGGGCCTACCTGTCTCCACTGTTGGGAGCATCATCCGGAAGTGGAAGGCTTATGGAACTACTGTTAGCCTTCCACGGCCTGGACAGCCTTTGAAAGTTTCCTCCCGTGCCGAGGCTAGGCTTGTCCAAAGAGTCAAGGCTAACCCAAGGACAACAAGGAAGGAGCTCCGGGAAGATCTCATGGCAGTGGGGACATTGGTTTCAGTCAATACCATAAGTAACGTACTCCACCGCAATGGTCTCCGTTCCAGAAGAGCCCGTAAGGTACCTTTACTTTCAAAGCGTCATGTCAAGGCTTGTCTACAGTTTGCTCATGATCACTTGGAGGACTCTGAGACTGACTGGTTCAAGGTTCTCTGGTCTGATGAGACCAAGATCAAGATCTTTGGTGCCAACCACACACGCGACGTTTGGAGACTGGATGGCACTGCATACGACCCCAAGAATACCATCCCTACAGTCAAGCATGGTGGTGGCAGCATCATGCTGTGGGGCTGTTTCTCAGCCAAGGGGCCTGGCCATCTGGTCCGCATCCATGGGAAGATGGATAGCACGGCCTACCTGGAGATTTTGGCCAAGAACCTCCGCTCCTCCATCAAGGATCTTAAGATGGGTCGTCATTTCATCTTCCAACAAGACAACGACCCAAAGCACACAGCCAAGAAAACCAAGGCCTGGTTCAAGAGGCAAAAAATCAAGGTGTTGCAGTGGCCTAGTCAGTCTCCTTACCTTAACCCAATTGAAAACTTGTGGAAGGAGCTCAAGATTAAAGTCCACATGAGACACCCAAAGAACCTAGATAACTTGGAGAAGATCTGCATGGAGGAGTGGGCCAAGATAACTCCAGAGACCTGTGCCGGCCTGATCAGGTCTTATAAAAGACGATTATTAGCTGTAATTGCAAACAAAGGTTATTCCACAAAATATTAAACCTAGGGGTTGAATAATAATTGACCCACACTTTTATGTTTAAAATTTATAAAAATTTAACTCAGCAACAAAACTTTTTGGTTTGTAAGATTTATGCATCTGTTAATAAATCCTGCTCTTGTTTGAAGTTTGAAGGCTCTAACTTATTTGCATCTTATTAAACCTGCTAAATCTGCAGGGGGTTGAATACTACTTGTAGGCACTGTATGTCACAAAACTGGTGACAGGTTCACTTTAACACAGTACAGCAGAAGTGAACTTTGTCTCATTACAAACATTTGCAGTAGCTGGTGTTTTCTCATATTGCTGTCACATCTGCTGCAAAGCTGTGCTTGATGATAACCAACACAGTACAGCAGAGCTGAACCTTGTCTCATTACAAACACAAGAAACACATTTACAGTTGTGCTCTCAGTTGTGCTCTTTCACCACACTGGCTGCCTATGCAATGAAAGCTAAAGCACTGAGAGAACAACTGCAGTGCAAATGTGTTTGTAATGAGACAAACTTCACTTCTGCTGTACTGTTAGTTCTGCTGTACTGTTAGTTCTGCCGTACTGTTTGCTCTCATAACCACACAGAGCATCCGCCGCCCCTTTTTTCCTGCTAATTTTTTGTCAGATGTGCTGTCGGCCATTCACTTTGTTTTTTTGACAATCTTTACATGTCTCATATTGATAACTACCCCTTTGATCTGGAGGCAGATTTTCATGCAGATCTGTGTCCGGCTCATTTACATATTTAAAAAAACATGGATTTCTCTTGAATAAAAAAAATCTGATTACAGATATCCAGGTATAATTTTATTACATTTTCTATGACCTGAATGCCCATATAGACCGCTTAGGAGGCTTGATCATATGAACAGATTGCTTTTAATTCCTACATATATTTGAATTTAATTAAAAAAAAAAACAGCAAAGATTTTTTGTGTTTCTGAATTTACATGTTTGTACCAAAGCTGTAACAAGTAAATATAAAAACGTTTTGCTAACATATATGACATCAATGGGAAATGTGAGAACTATACAACAACACAGACCAGCAAGCTGAGGCAGGCAACGTCCTGGGGAACAGTCTAGTATACAGTCCAGTATGGTTAATAAAATAAGCCATTATGATAGTCAGGCAAATAAAGCAAAAGCAGCGGGCAAATATTAAAAAAAGCTTACCATGCTTGTGTACAAAGGCTAAACCAGAAAGCACCTGAAACATAATGTTCCTTATTTCATTCTCAGTGAACATCTTATTCTCTCTGGCACGGCACAGAAATAAGAAAGCAAAGGAAACAGAACAAAAAGAAAAGGTAAAGAAAAGAGAAAAATCTTCAAAGACACTTGATACCATTTCCAATTTGTGTCACCAAATAAGACACCTGGATATATATGGATTTCTTGGCTAGATGTGAGCATCGTGATCAATGAGTAAGATGTACACCCAGTGACCCCTCTATTACATATACTCTGCCAGTAATGACGGCTTGGAACATATAGAGGTTCTGCTCCATGTGACACAGTACAATCCTACTAGGAATCTCCCATTCCACAGGTCTCTGTCATCTGAAAAATGTGAAGGATTAGGTTCATAGGAGTGAGCAGAAGTTTGAATTTAGTGACAATGGGCATATGCCCTGCCAATCCAATGAATGTGTTGGGTCTGACGGAACCAGCAGAGTGCTGTACTTGACTGTTGCAGATAGTCCTGACCCCACATTTCTAGAAACCACAGAGATTCTACTGGTGAAACTCCAAATTATTGTATCTGACATTCATCACCTATCTTGTGAAAAATGTATAGTAACAATGTCCATTGTGGGATAACCCTTGACTACTTCATATAAAGTTACCCAAGTTATACCTATGCCACTGAAGTTCACCACCAGGTGAAGAGGGGACAGAAACTCCTATCAGAGGTAATGATGATGACTAGACTTCTCCATTCACATAGTTGTAATGTAGGAGATCAGAGTTCAGCCTTTTGGCTGTATACTTAAAATATAATAGCTTGCTTTGACTCAGAGAAAACAGAGATGGTACTGGCTCTAACCAAGCCAATAAACAGGGTTATCTAATAAAGTAGACATTTTGTGTATATACTACCGTTATCAAAATGGTATCGGTGATGCTCTTTGAAAACTAAGACATGCAAAAAGGAATGTTAAAACAAGCATTTAAAGAGATTTTCTTGGAGGACATAAAAGTAAATGAAATAAATGTCAACTAGACTACATGTAGATTATTATTTTGTTATAATTCAATCACCAAATGCAGATCTCAAGAGGGAAAATTACAATAGTATGCCTTTAAGACACTACCCACCACGGAGAGCACTCAAATAGCATTGGTTCTCAGTAATTTCAGCTCATTTTTTATATTCTCAGAAAACCCCTTTAAGCAGATTCTGGACTATGTATGACCTAAATTATATGTAATCTTTCATTTTAGTATATAGCTGAACTGTGCTGTCCGGAAAAAGGAAACCTGCTATCTACAGATGCTTCTGGGAATGCACAGGCTTGAGAAGCCCACAAATGGTTGTTCCAATAGTGGCACCAATTAAGAGATTAACCACCTGAGGACTTGTAAAGGTGATGTGTGACTGTGTACAAACCTACCGTGTTTATGGATAAAGGCTAGCCCTTGTAATATCTGATACATAATGTTTCTGATGACTGATTCAGGAAACAACTTATTTCTGTGAAGAGACAAATTAAACAGTTCAAGCAATGCTTCAAAGACGTTGTAAACTGGATCCAGATTTTACCCACAACTGACAAGCAAGAAACTCTACAATTTTATCCATTTTTACATTTTGGGACGTTTTTCTCAATTTTTGTATCCATTTGCTGCAGGGAATATTACTTTCCTGTAAAAATAGTCGATTTTTTTCTGGAGATGACACAACTTCACACATTTGCTTATCAAGGGAACCCTTGGAGGTGTTACTGTATCTACAGGAAATTAACATATCTGAAAAAAGACAATGGCCCCAATTCATTTAATCAAAGGATTTACAGTAGAATTCAGTGGCGATTTCAAGCTACTTTCTCCCAGCTTTGCCGAAGTGGATGGAGATGGGTATTAGCGGCAGGGCTGCGGAGTCGGGAAGCCAATCCTTCGACTCAAACTCCTCAATTTCCCCGACTCCCAGCACTGGTCACTACTGAGCATGTACATAAAGTGCAGGACAGATTCATCGCAACTAAAAGCCGAAATCCTTATATCAAGAACAGAACAGACATTATAGGACATTTCAGAACTTCCCAATACATTTATAGCACATCCTGCATTGTACTGCTGTACCAAGTTATCATATATTTTAGGAGTCGGTCCATGTTAGGCAACTCCACAGCTCTGATAAGCGACGTAAAATGCTTCAAAGGTGGCAGCACTTCTTACGTCAGAAATGTTGCTACTTGAGTCACATTTCTAGCAAAGCACATGTAGGCGCACGCCACTGATAAGATTAGCAAAATTCTTTAAAGCACCACTCCATATTTTTATTGCACTGAAGTGATGCTTTAAGTCTCATGCTCACCTGTCACTGCTTTTATCGTTTTCCAGCATTGCTCCTTACGATTTCGGGCAAAAAGTAACCTACCGCCAGCTCTAGTATTTCCTGGAGCATGCCGGAGGTCACTTTTCAATACAAGTCTAGGAGAGCCTCGTTCATGCATTGAGGGATTGTGACATAACTTCTGACATCCGGATAGTCAGAGTCAGAAGCTGCGCTCACTGGATGGCGCTGCATGATCGGAGCGGTGATGAAAAACGGGGAAGACACCAGAGGGCGAGTATAAGACAGGGGGCAGGGGACTTAGATTTAAAGCGTCACTCCAGTGCTTAAAAAAAAGACAAAATGCTGAAGTGGTGCTTTAAGTGGCAAGCGCCTATTATGAATTTGCCACCTCTTATTCCTGCACGCCCCTTGTTCAGACTGATGTATGAAACACCAGTCTTAATGAACCAGGATCAATAGCTTTTAAGCTTAAAAATTGTATTCACTTTTCTCATGTTTAGACCTACACACAGCCTTATTAAGGAAAACACCATTTTTGCATTGTTTTTCTGGGCGTTACTTGCCAAGTTGTTTTTCGGCAAAACAAACAAAAAAAAAAAAGCTGATGCCAGTTGTTAGCTAGTAATCATTAGTGAATTCTAAAACACATTTTGTGTATATATATCAATCAAAAAAATAAAGGGAGCAATAAAATCACACATCCTAGATATCACTGAATGAAATATTGCAGTTGTAAATCTTTATTCATTACATAGTGGAATGTGTTGAGAACAATAAAACCTAAAAATGATCAACGAAAATCACAACTAATAGGTCTAGTGGTTGGAATGATGCTCAAAATCAAAGTGGAAAATGAAGTTACAGGCGGATCCAAGTTCAGTGGAAATGCCTCAAGACAAGGAAATGATGCTCAGTAGTGTGTGTGGCCTCCACGTGCCTATATGACCTCCCTACAACGCCTGAGCATGCTCCTGATGAGGGGGCGGATGGTCTCCTGAGTGATCTCCTCCCAGATCTTGACTAAAGCATCCGCCAACTCCTGGAGTCTGTGGTGCAACGTGACGTTGGTGGAAGGTGCGAGACATGATGACCCAGATGTGTTCAATCGGATTCAGGTCTGGGGAATGGGCAGGTCAGTCCATAGCTTCAATGCCTTCATCTTGCAGGAACTGCTGACACACTGCAGCCACATAATGTCTGGCATTGTCCTGCATTAAGAGGAACCCAGGGCCAATCACACCAGCATATTGTCTCACAAGGGGTCTGAGGATCTCATCTCGGTACCTAATGGCAGTCAGGCTACCTCTGGCGAGCACATGGAGGGCTGTGCGGCCCTCCAAAGAAATGCCACCCCACACCATTACTGACCCACTGCCAAACCGGTCATGCTGAAGGATGTTGCAGGCAGCAGATCGCTCTCCACAGCTTCTCCAGACTCCGTCACGTCTGTCACATGTGCTCAGTGTGAACCTACTTTCTTTCTTCTGTGAAGAGCACAGGGCGCCAGTGGCGAATTTGCCAATCCTGGTGATCTGCGGCAAATGCCAAGCGTCCTGCACGGTGTTGGGCTGTGAGCACAACCCCCATCTGTGAACGTCGGGCACACAGACCATCCTCATGGAGTCAGTTTCTAACTGTTTGTGCAGACACATGCACATTTGTGGCCTGCTGGAGGTCATTTTGCAGGGCTCTGGCAGTGCTCCTCCTGTTTCTCTTTGCACAAAGGCTGAGGTAGCGGTCCTGCTGCTGGGTTGTTGCCCTTCAACAGCTCCCTCCACGTCTCCTGGTCTACTTGCCTGTCTCCTGGTAGCGCCTCCAACCTCTGGACACTACGATGACAGACACAGCAAACCTTCCTGCCACAGCTCGCATTGATGTGCCATCCTGGATGAGCTGCACTACCAGAGCCACTTGTGTGGGTTGTAGAGTCCGTCTCATGCTACACAAATGTGAAAGCACAACCAACATTCAAAAGTGACCAAAACTTCAGCCAGAAAGCACTGGTACTGAGATGTGATTTGTGGTCCCCGCCTGCAGAACCACTCCTTTATTGAGTGTGTCTTGATATAGATATATATATATATATATATATATATATATATATATATACACACACACACACATATATATATATATATATATATATATATATATATATATATATATATATATATATATATATATATATATATATATATATACACACATATATATACATACATATATACACACACACATATATATAATAATAATAATAATAATATATTATAATATATACCATGGACTATAGCCCCCACCCTGGATCTGCCCCATCCACCTCCCCTATGCCATGGACTATAGCCCCCGCAATGGATCTGCCCCATCCACCTCCCCTATGCCATGGACTATAGCCCCCGCAATGGACCTGCCCCATCCACCTCCCCTATGCCATGGACTATAGCCCCCACAATGGACCTGCCCCATCCACCTCCCCTATGCCATGGACTATAGCCCCCACAATGGACCTGCCCCATCCACCTCCCCTATGCCATGGACTATAGCCCCCACCCTGGATCTGCCCCCATCCACCTCACCTACAGCTCCTACCCAACAACCCCACAGTCCCTATACCTATTGCCTTTATACACTTGCTTTGGCAAAACTGATGTGTATCTGGTCCTGCCAATAAAGCTTCTTTGAATCTTGAATCTATATATACATATATATTTCATATGCCACCACCCGGTGGTGGCATGTGGGGTAATAAGGGGTTAATGTCACCTTTCTATTGTCAATAAGACACCTATCCATTATTAATCCAATAGCATGAAAGGGTTAAAAATACAAACACACGTTAAGAATAAAGTCTTTTACTGAAACACACAGGTTTAACATCTTTACTGCACTCTCAATCCATGCGAAGCCCTCGTACTTCTGTAAAAAAAAAATCCAAAATAAAAAAGCAACAATATTCCATACCTGTCCGCTGTACTGTCAAGTCCCACACTGCAATCCATCTCAAGGGGTTACATAGTTTACAACCCGTAGCGGTGCTAATGCTGCCGGCCGGGCTGTAAACCACGGAGGAATGAATGAAAAGCTGCCTGCCCAGCTTCCCCGCCTGACCGGACATGAACTCTGTAGCGTGGGAAAGTTTCTGAACATTTTCCCATGCTGTCAAGTTCACCTCAGGTCAGGCTGTGAGTCTGCGCATGCTCAGTGACATCAGCGGTAGACATTTATTTTATCTATTCTATTCTACCCTGTCAGTAGGCTTTTCTAAAGGACACCGGCTTTTCTAAAGGACACCCGTGCGTATTTCTCGCAAGTCACACTGATGGTCCGTGTGGTGTGCAAGTTTTTCTCGCACCCATAGACTTTCATTGGCAAGTCTCGGCTGATATACGGTGCAAATCGCAGCATGCTGCTATTTCCCTCGCACGTATAATACGTCCGAGAAAACAATGGATGATAGCAGGTGCCCCATAGATTAACATTGGTCCGAGTGCTAAGCGATTTTTTAATGCATAGTACTCGTCCCAATTACGTTCTAGTGTGACTCCGGTCTAAAAGCCAAACTCAAAATCTCAATTTACAGACACTGTGTTTTGGTTTACTGTCCCTTGTCAATGTGTGAGATCTGGTTCGGCTGGGTGAGAGGCTTCTGACTGGGAGCCAAGGGTATGTTTCTCCTTGCAGAGAGTGACATGTCAAGCCTGACATGCCAAGGTGAGGTGAACCTTTTACCATTGCTACTTCCTATAGGTGGCACTGGAGTTCTAGTCCTCTTCCTCTCTGAAGAGACAATTTGCATATTTCCCAGAGGAGTCTCCTCACCTTGGGATGTCAGGATTGGCGTGTCACTCTTCGCAATGAGAAGCATTACCCATTGGATCCTGCATTGGGGAAAAAAAGCTGACCAACTCCCACCTTTAAAAGAAAAAAAAACAAAAAAAAACACAAACACGCACATTGGAAGTATGCGTCTTAAAAAAAAAAAAAAAAAAGTGGCACCTAAAAATGCTTGAAAAAAATAAAATAAAGTGTTATGACAGTAGCCTACAGGAAAGAAAGTTTCCAGCTAACAAGAAAAAATAAAAAAGTAAATTATTTTTTTTATAATGTCCCTTGTAATTATTTTCTCATATCCCTTCCCTAAAACTGTAAATCCATAATGCATTTCATTTCCATCCATTATTAGGACTACATTATAAAACTGAAAAGGTGGAAATTATATATCGCTCCAGGAAGAAGGTGGCTCTAGTTTTTTGGGGGGACATTGGAACGCTATAAACCAGATCTGAATGAAAGGTTTACTTTCTTTTTACATCTTGGACTGGAAAATTAGAAAAATATACAAATTGTGCTCTACAGCTACGTAGACGTTCTAACGGTCTAACCAAATTATGGCGGAGATAGTCTGCTCTTTTATGGACTTGATTTGGTTTTCATTTTCAGTATTAACAGATGAAGAGCACTTGCCAAGGCTGCCCAATCCTGAATGTATGCAATCCTAAAAGTTGGATTTTGTCACAATGACCACTTGTCATTAACATGGAGTATACCGGTTGTCGCATGGACATACCATTATTGAAAACCCTAATCCTGTGCCTTTTAAAGCTTGGATGATGTTTGTCTCTTGGTTTATTCAACTCTAATTTGTGTTGCAAAAATTAATGTCATGCCAAAAAAAATACACATTTTGGCTACTGTTCAAAGTTCTAATTTTTACTTCTTGGAAGGAAATAACCCTTAAACGTGTTGCCCAAGAAGCGTAAAAAGTGCTCACCAGGGCACACAAAGAAGTAAGCATAGTTTATTTTGCTATTTTAGAAAATTTGATGCAGTTTTTACATTTTTTTAGGTTATATAAAACACATTAAAATAAAATTACGGCAAGAAGTCATCTACAAGGGACCAGGTAAGAAATAGTATCGATATAAGTGACAATCCTCTCAATAACAGAGATACAACAGATGTTTTCTAGCACATATTGCACTAGATCGATCAAAAAAAATGCTCATGGGTTCCACTGGAGATAAATCATTTCTACTAAATTTAGGAATACCCACCAAGGTGTTAGGGTATATGATCTTACCTGTCTTTCATTAGTTGATAAAGATTTTCTTTCATATATTCAAACACAAAATACAGCTGGTCATTCTCTCTGATCACCTCCTTTAGCTTGATCACATTAGCATGATTAAGTTTCTTCAACGACTGGAGAAAATAAAACAGAAACATGCTGCTGTGTTAAAAATATATTAATCCAATTGGTAAGTGACATAGTAAGAAAAAAAAATCGTAACAACAGAATTACTGTTTTTTTGGTCGCTGCAACATAGCAAAAAACTTAAAGGGAACCTGTCACCCCCAAAATCGAAGATGAGCTAAGCCCACCGTCATCAGGGGCTTATCTACAGCATTCTGGAATGCCGTAGATAAGCCCCCGATGTATCCTGAAAGATGAGAAAAAGAGGTTAGATTATACTCACCCAGGGGCGTTCCCGCTGCGGTCCGGTCCAATGGGTGTTGCGGCCCGATCCGGGGGCTCCCATCTTCATAGGATGACGTCCTCTTCTTGTCTTCACGCTGCGGCTCCGGCGCAGGTGTACTTTGTCTGCCCTGTTGAGGGCAGAGCAAAGTACTGCAGTGCGCAGGTGCCGGGAAAGGTCAGAGAGGCCCTCAACAGGGCAGACAAAGTACGCCTGCGCCGGAGCCGCAGCGTGAAGACAAGAAGAGGACGTCATCGTAAGAATATGGGAGGCCCCGGACCGGACAGCGACACCCATCGGATCGGACCGCACCCCAGGTGAGTATAATCTAACCTCTTTTTCTCATCTTTCAGGATACATAGGGGGCTGATCTACAGCATTACAGAATGCTGTAGATAAGCCCCTGATGCTGGTGGGCTTAGCTCAACTTCGATTTTGGGGGGGTGACAGGTTCCCATTAAGAAGTGATCAAATCATTGTAGCTCATCCCCCCCCATCCCCCAAGATCTTATATAATCTTTATAGAGTGTAATGGTTAAGTGCACAGCCTACAACATGGGAGACTGGGGTTCGAATCCCGGCTCTGCCCTGTAGGAAACAATATACCAGTAGTGGTCCTGGGGCAAGACTGCTTACCTCAATAAACATAGGAATATGTCGCCTGTATTAACAAGGTCCACGTCAGGTGTCGAGGAACCAGGACAATCTGATGATAAATGTGCTACTGGAACAAACCATACGTGGACAAGGCAAGATAATCTGAATCTGATGAAATGCCACTATAACAGCAGACCAAATGAGAGAGGATATATGAAGCATATGAGGAAATTCTGGATGGATACAAAGACCTGCATGTCCACCGACTGAGAAACTACTAGTCACCCAACATTTCAATGTCCCATTGCGGCTTTAGGTCTCCTAATCTCGGCATTCTAAACATGTCACTCTCCGCAAGGATCACGGTCAGACGCCTCTCACATTTTGCACTGACAAGGGGCAGTACCCAGAAACACAGTGTCTGCAAATTGAGATTCTGATTTGGCTTTTATCCTAAGTCATGTGACAAGGCTCGTTAACCTAGCCAAATCAGAACACCTAGCCAAATCAGTTCTCATGCTTCGTACTGACGAGGGCCAACAGCCCGAAACACCGTGTCTGCGAATTGAGATATTGATTTGGCTTTTATCCTAAGTCATATTGCACGACTCGTTAAAGGGTTGATTGTGACTTGTAGGATCGCTACTTCCAACAGGTGGCGCTATAGAGTTTAAGTCCTCTTTTTCTCTGAAGAGGCAATTTGCATATATGGCTCGTTAAAGGGTCGACATTGAAGATTGAGGAGAACTTCAATCCAATATTGCAGCCAGCATGCAGCCAGCGGGTAAGGAAAGGGTGAATCAAAAACCCAAAAACCCCGCCTCCATGGCTGAAGATTGTTCCCTCCAAATCCAGGTGACCGTGTCCCTTTAATATACAGTAGGTGGCACTAGAGTTCTAATCCTCTTCCTCTCTGAAGAGACAATTTGCATATTTCCCAGAGGAGCATTGCAGCTTTAAGTCTCCTCATCTCAGCATGCTTAAAGGGAACCTGTCACCCCGTTTTTTGAGATTGAGCTATAAATACTGTTAAATAGGGGCTGCGCTGTGTGTTACTATAGTGTATGTAGTGTACCCTGATTCCCCATGTATGCTGAGAAATACATTACCAAAGTCGCCGTTTTCGCCTGTCAATCAGGCTGGTCTGGTCAGGTGGGCGTGTTCACAGCGCTCTTTTCTTCCCCAGCTTTCCGTTGGTGGCGTAGTGGTGTGCGCATGTCCAGAGTTCCGACTTCCCTGCGCCCACGTGAAGACACAGCGCGCGATCTGCGCTGTAATCCCTTGCATCGGTGGGGGCGGCCATCTTCCTGTGGCCGCGCGTGCGCAGATGGAGTGCTCTGCTGCACGGGGCTTCAGGAAAATGGCCGCGGGCAGCCGCGCGTGCGCATTAGAGATCGCGGCGGCCATTTTCCCAAAGCCGAGATGCAAACTCGGCTTTGGGAAAATGGCCGCCGCGATCTCTAATGCGCACGCGCGGCTGCCCGCGGCCATTTTCCTGAAGCCCCGTGCAGCAGAGTACTCCATCTGCGCACGCGCGGCCACAGGAAGATGGCCGCCCCCACCGATGCAAGGGATTACAGCGCAGATCGCGCGCTGTGTCTTCACGTGGGCGCAGGGAAGTCGGAACTCTGGACATGCGCACACCACTACGCCACCAACGGAAAGCTGGGGAAGAAAAGAGCGCTGTGAACACGCCCACCTGACCAGACCAGCCTGATTGACAGGCGAAAACGGCGACTTTGGTAATGTATTTCTCAGCATACATGGGGAATCAGGGTACACTACATACACTATAGTAACGCACAGCGCAGGCCCTATTTAACAGTATTTATAGCTCAATCTCAAAAAACGGGGTGACAGGTTCCCTTTAACATGTCACTCTCCGCAAGGAGAAACATTACTACTTGGATCAATGTCATAAAGAGAAATCTATTATCACAACTTGAGATGGATCAACTGCACTGCAGATCCACCCCACATGAAGACCTGGAAGAACAACGTGTGCAACCCCTGAAAATCCTGATCCAATCCTGCAATTAGAGAATACTGCAGCTGATCTGAAAAAGAAGATCTTTAAACAAAATACCAGATTAACAAGGCTCCGCAAAGAAACACCACCAGACAGTATACCAATAGAGCACTTACATCAATACCTACCACCACCATTACGCAAACTAATAAACTGATCTATGCTACTGCCTCAGTAATCATGGAAATACTTGGCTATACAACCAGCAAGAACAACAGAAGTATGTGCCCCTCTTGGAAAAGAAAACTGGAGACAAAGATCAAGGTGACACGAAGGGAAGTCAGACAAATAAATACAGAAGGGTGTAAAGATCAAGAATAAGACCAAGCTGTACCCCAACTGAACCCCTAGAGACTGCTAAACAAAGGCTCACAGCACTCGCTGCAAGACTAGGGAGATACACTAAAGAAGCTAAGGCGAAGAAGATAAATGCCCTGTTCTCCGAAGAACCATCCAAGGTGTACTCTCAACTACAAAATAGCAACACAAAGACAGCAACTCCACCAATAGCAGACACTGAACTGAATAATACTGGAGGGATATATTGGAGAAGGAAAAAACACACAACACCAGTGCAATGTGGCTGCAAGATCTGAGAATGAAACACAGCAACCACCTAGAGCAAGAACCAGTCACCATTACAGAAGCAGACATCCAACAGCGGGTCAAGAAGAGTCCTGACATGATCCACACTTACTGGCTAAAGAAATTAAGAGTGGTATATGGCCACCATCAGTTTGGCTAACACAAAGAAGAACAGTGCGGCTCATGAAGAATCCTTACAAAGGAACATTTCTATCCAACTACCGCCGGGCCTCTCTAACCTTTCCCGGTGCCTGCGCACTGCAGTACTTTGCTCTGCCGTCAACAGGGCAGACAAAGTACGCCTGCGCAGGAGCCGCAGCGTGAAGACAAGAAGAGGACATCATCGCATGAAGATGGGAGGCCCGGACCGGACCTGCGACACCCATCGGACCCAAACAGTACTGGGACCGCCCCTGGGTGAGTATAATCTAACCTGTTTTTCTTATCTTTCAGGTTACATCGGGGGTTTATCTACAGCATTACAGAATGCTGTAGATAAGTCTCTGATGCCGGTGGCCTTAGCTCATACTCGAATTTTGGGGTGACAGACTCCCTTCAAGTGCCATGGCAAGACAAGCCGCTGCATGGGATGTACCATTGGATAATGGAGGTGGTTGACATGGAGAAATCCTACCAATGGCTGGAGAAAGCTGGACTCTGAGACAGCACAGAGGCACTAATCATAGCGGCACAAGAGCAAGCCCTAAAGGTACCGTCACACTGAGCAACTTTAGAACGATAACGATAGCGATCCGTGACGTTGCAGCGTCCTGGATAGCGATATTGTTGTGTTTGACACGCAGCAGTGATCTGGATCCTGCTGTAACATCGCTGGTCGGAGCTGAAAGTCTGGAACTTTATTTCGTCGCTGGATCACCCGCTGACATCGTTGAATCGGCGTGTGTGACGCCGATCCTGCGATGTGTTCACTTGTAACCAGGGTAAACATCGGGTTACTAAGCGCAGGGCCGCGCTTAGTAACCCGATATTTACCCTGGTTACCATTGTAAATGTAAAAAAAAAAACCACTACATACTTACATTCCGGTGTCTGTCGCGTCCCCCGGCGTCAGCTTCCATGCACTGTGTCAGCGCCGGCCGTAAAGCAGAGCACAGCGGTGATGTCACCGCTCTGCTTTACGGCCGGCGCTTACACAGTGCAGGGAAGGACTCTGAGACAGCACAGAGGCACTAATCAAAGCGGCACAAGAGCAAGCCCTAAGTACCAGATCCAAAGAAGCAAGAATCTACCACACAAGACAAGACTCAAGGTGAAGACTATGCAAAGAAACCTCAGAAACAGTCCAACACATAGTGGCAGGATACAAACTGCAAGCAGGAACAGCATATACTGAACACCACAACCAAGTAGCGGGGATTGTATACAGGAACATCTGCACAGCATATGAGCTAAGTTCCCTTAAGTCCAGGTGGTAGACCTCAGAGAAAATGGTGGAAAATGAAAGGGCTAAAATCTTGTGGGACTTCAAGATCCAGACGGATATACAGGTGTTGGCTAACCAACCAGACATTGTGATAGTAGACAAGGATCAGAAGACAGCAATGATAACAGATGTGGCAGTGCCAAGTGACAGCAACATCAGAAAGAAGGAATATGAGAAGCTGGAGAAATACCAGGGCCTCAAAGGAGAACTGAGAAGATGTGGAAGGTGAAGGCAACAGTGATTCCAGTGGTGATAAGGGTCACTGCTCCATATGCTCCTAAGTTGAAAAAATGGCTACAACAGACCCCAGAAGCAACATCTGAGCTCTATGTCCAGAAAAGCGCAATGCTTGGAAAAAGTAAGATCCTGCGCAGAACCCTCATACACCCAGGACCTGAGAATGTGAAAGTCCAAAAAAGACCACCCCCGATGGTCTTCTCACCCCAATTGGGGGGTGAGAAGGAAGAGATATAATATACTGTATATCTAATATATAATTGCCTAGAATACTACTTCCTGCAATTTGTGCCAACTTCCTGTCCGGAGCTAATGTCCGGAGCTAATGTCCGGAGCTAATGTCCGGAGATAAGTGACGTCAACAGTGTCCAGTGTCTGATTGGTTGCCGCCTGCTGCGAGCGACCAATCAGAAACGTGCCGTACTGTGACACACTCCGCCCGCCATTTTGGTGTGATTTTTGAATTTTTACCTCACAGCAAGTTTCTACTGCGTGGAGGCGGGCCCAGTGACGTTGCTCTTCAAGCTCCTGCCGAATTTCGTCAAAAAAATGATAATACCATTTACCAAAACTATATATATTTAGTTGTGAAGTGGTTCAGTGACATTTTCACACCAATTTTGAACTTTTGTTTGGTGTTTTCTCCATATACTGCCTATTATTCACTGACTGTTATACTGAGAGACTGCCGTTTATTAACCTCTTCTTTGCCACATTGGGTATATTGCTCTATTATTTGCCACATAAGGACATTGTCCATTATTGCCCAGCAATTTCTTAAATAACAAGAATTGTCAAGAGCTGGTGAGTGCAGCCATTTTTTGTTCTTTCTTACTATTATTTATTAATTGTATTATTCTTACATTTGAATAAATAAAGTATATATGGATTCTAGACTCCCGATTCTTTAGAATCGGGCTGCCATCTAGTAACTATATAATTGTCTAAGGGTCACTTCCGTCTGTCCTTCTCTCTTTCTTTCTTTCTGTCACGGTTATTAATTCGCTGATTGGTCGCGGCAGCTGCCTGTCATGGATGCCGCGACCAATCAGCGACGGCCACAGTCCGGAAGAAAATGGCCGCTCCTTCCTCCCCGCAGTCAGTGCCTGGCGTCCGCATAGTCCCCTCCGGTCAGCGCTCACACAGGGTTAATGGCAGCGTTGACCGCGGTGTAATGCACTCGGTTAACGCTGCTATTAACCCTGTGTGACCAACTTTTTACTATTCATGCTGCCTATGCAGCATGAATAGTAAAAATATCTAATGTTAAAAATAATTATAAAAAATAGTTACATACTCACCCTTCGGTGGCCCCCCGGATCAGGAACCGGCCTTTCCCGCTCCGCGCGACTCCCCGTTGACCGCTGCATGCATTACGGTCTCGCGAGATGACGACGTACGGTCTCGCGAGACCGCTACGTCATCATCTCGCGAGACCGCAATGCAATCTTCAGACCGGAGCGCGCGACAAGCATCCGGAACCGGCCGCTTCAATCCAGTGGCTCCAGGAGGTGAGTATGTAACTATTTTTTATTTTAATTTTTTTTTTTCACTTTTTTAACAGGGATATGGTGCATACTACGTGACTGGCCAATATACTACGTGACTGTGCTGTATACTACGTGACTGGGCAGTATACTACGTGGCTCTGTGCTGTATACTACGTGACTGGGCAATATACTATGTGGCCATGTGCTGTATACTACATGGCTCTGTGCTGTATACTACGTGGCTCTGTGCTGTATACTACGTGGCTCTGTGCTGTATACTACGTGGCTGGGCAATATACTATGTGGCCATGTGCTGTATACTACGTGACTCTGTGCTGTATACTACGTGGCTGGGCCATATACTATGTGGCTGGCCAATATACTATGTGACTGGGCAAGCTGGGCAATATACTACGTAGCTGGGTAACATACTATGTGACTGGGCAATATACTACATGAACTACGTGGCTGGGCAATATACTACGTGGCTGGGCAATATACTATGTGACTGGACAATATACTACATGGCTGGGCAATATACTATGTGACTGGACAATATACGATGTGGCTAGGCAATATACTACGTGACTGAGCAATATACTACGCGGCTGGGCAATATAGTATGTGAACTACGTGGCTGGGCAATATACTACGTGGCTGGGCAATATACTACGTGGCCATACATATTCTAGAATACCCGATGCGTTAGAATCGGGCCACCATCTAGTATGTATATATATATATATATATATATATATATATATATATATATATATATATATATATATATATACACACACACACACATATATATATAAAAATCAAGGGCAAAAAAACTCACAAGCCTGTGTTTTTTTAGATGATTGTGACAGAAGAATTTTGCATATCTTATTCTATTATTTTACTAAATTTTTTGTTTAACCCTCTACTTGTATATATGTTTTAAGCAAAGTGTTTTCTGCATCTGATAAAAAATAATTGGTTTGACATAAAGTCAATTAAAATGGATATGGCTGTCAACAGCACATCAAGTCATGAACAACAGTTGTCTGTTTTTAAGAGATATATAATGTGGGGCTGCACTATTCAGTGTGGAATACCGCATTTTGAGGACTACGACATGCACATTTTAGCACAAAATACTCTTGCGTCTTATAGTCCGGAGGCAGATTCCTGTGATGGAGAAGACAGCAGACACCGAGTGACCTGATCACAGAAAGAAGTGATCTCTGTCCTCCTGTCCCTCACTGATATGTAATCGGTGCAGAGCAGTAGAGGAAACTACCAAAATCTGAATGGAAGCAGCAAGTCCTGAGCAGCTGAAGGACCTTCCATCCGACTAGGTCACGAACCTTTCAAGTCACGTGATCAGTCACATACATGGAAGAAAACTGCAATATGTGGTAATGTACAGTGTGTGTCCATAAATGTGCATGTAGCAGAGCAGTGTGCGTTTATAAATGTGCATGTAGCAGAGCAGTGTGTGTCCATAAATGTGCATGTAGCAGAGCAGTGTGCGTTTATAAATGTGCATGTAGCAGAGCCGTGTGTGTCCATAAATGTGCATGTAGCAGAGCAGTGTGTGTCCATAAATGTGCATGTAGCAGAGCAGTGTGTGTCCATAAATGTGCATGTAGCAGAGCAGTGTGCGTCTATAAATGTGCATGTAACAGAGCGGTGTGTCTGTGCGAATGTAGCAGAGCTGTGTGTGTGTGTGTAATTCACACTACAGAGAAAAACACTAATAATAGCTCTATTACCTCCATATTCAACCCTAGTGCCTTCAAATTAGCAAATTAGAGATAATAACCCCTCCACTTTACACCACCAGGGAAGTTTTGAACAATAGAAAATATGCTTTTCCTATTTTCTGCTGCCCAAACCTGGGGTGTGACTTATAGGCTGAAAAAATACAGTACTTGTATGTTATTGAGTTTAAAAAAAAATCCAGCTTAAAATGTATTTGTGAATTATATAGTTCTGGTGAATTTATGAAGTGTGTATACAGGCCCAAGTGGTATTTATAACTTTAGCATGCTACATTTTTATTTTTAGGAGGTGTGATCTTTTTGCCCAGGTCACGCTTTAAGCCACTAATAGCAATTTACTCATTAAAAAAGAACAGTGATATGAAATTGATGTTTGCATAAAGAACCTGACTTTATTATACAATGTATCGGGTTGTATACTTTCAGAAAATGTAAGGGAGTGGAGGTTTAATATGAATTTTTTTACTTTAGGGAATGTATTTGGACATTTGGAAAGTGTGAAAATTTTATTATTACTATACATTTATATAGCGCCATTTATTCCATGGGGCTTTACATGTGAAATGGGGCAAATATAGACAAGCACAATAACCATGAGCAATACAAGGCACACACAAGTACAGAAGGAGAGAGGACCCTGCCCGCGAGGGCTCACAGTCTAAAGGGGATGGGTGAGGATACACTAGGAGAGGGTAGAGCTCAGCAGACTAAGGATCACTGCAGGTTGTCGGCTTGTCAGAGGAAGAGGTGGGTCTTCAGGTTCTTTTTGAAGGTTTCCGTGGTAGGCGAGAGTCTGATGTGTTGGGGTAGAGCAGTGTTCCCCAACTCCAGTCCTCAAGAGCCACCAACAGGTCATGTTTTCAGGATTTCCTTAGTATGGCCCAGATGATGGAATTGTTGCCTGTCTAGGTGATGGAATTCTCACCGGGGCAATACTAAGGAAATCCTGAAAACATGACCTGTTGGTGGCTCTTGAGGACCGAACTTGGGGAACACTGGGGAAGAGAGTTCCAGAGTATGGGGAAAGCAGGGGAGAAGTCTTGTATGCGGTTGTGGGAAGAAGAGATAAGAGAGGAGTAGAGAAGGAGATCTTTAGAGGATCGAAGGATGCGTGTGAGTAAGTATCGGGAGAGAAGGTCACAGATGTATGGAGGGGGCAGGTTGTGGATGGCTTTGTATGTTATAGTAAGGGTTTTAAACTGGAGCATCTGGACAATAGGAAGCCAGTGAAGGGCTTGGCAGAGAGGAGAGGCTGGGGAATAACGGGGAGACAGGTGGATTAGTCGGGCAGCAGAGTATAGGATGGATTGGAGTGATGCCAGAGTGCTGGAGGGGCGTCCAGAGAGTAGGAGGTTGCAGTAATCGAGGCAGTAGATGATAATGGCGTGCACTAGCATTTTTGTGGTTTCATGGTAAAGGAATGCACGGATCCGGGAAATATTTTTGAGTTTGAGTAGGCAGATGGAGGCAAGGGCTTGGATATGAGGCTTGAAAGAGAGGGCAAAGTCGAGGATCACCCCGAGGCACCGAGCATGCGGGACTGGGGAAAGCCCTGGTATCTGTGGTGCAAAAGGTCACTGGGAACATAAGATGTTCAGGCAGTCGCTAACCCCAATTAACAATTTCTACAATGTTCCTTCAGCTTTCAGTAATATTACCTTAACTTCTTTTAAATTCATGCACTCATCCCAAGAATAGAACTTTCTTTTCATCCTGTAGCAAGGCAACAACAGGGAAACAATTTACTTTAGATTGCATTGTAGAGTATTATGTACAAACTAATGCCCCTACGATGGGCACACAAATAGGTCGTGATCACAAGTTATTTAGGCTTTAAGGAATTCCAAAGAATAATATTTTTGTGTTGGTTTCTTACATTAATTGTGTCCATTTATCACATAGCTATATAGGTGGAAAAAAAGATACAGGTCCATCTAGTTCGGGCTTACTTGATCAATTATACATTGTCGCATGATTAATCAT
Source organism: Ranitomeya imitator (assembly GCF_032444005.1). NCBI lineage: Eukaryota > Metazoa > Chordata > Amphibia > Anura > Dendrobatidae > Ranitomeya > Ranitomeya imitator. The sequence continues at coordinate 293,798,034 of NC_091287.1, read as the reverse complement.
AACCCAAAATGAAATGTATTGCAAAAAAAGAGCATCTAGACCTTTTACATACGCGGCTATAATATCGCCACTTCTACCTCTTGTAATACACAGTCTGTGTACTCTAACTCTAAAGAATCCTTCTCCGATGCTTTATCTATGCATTGAAGTATTTTTTTGCTCCAGACTTTCCCTTTAAACGCATTTTTCTCCAGCGTCTCAAGTAGCTATGAGAGAATAAATGTGAGTGGAATTGAATTCTATTCCAATTTTACAAAAACCCTTATTTGCCAAAATATTGTCAATACGTTACTGTGTGTGCAGTGAGCATGAGCGTGCATGCGCAGAATCCTTCGACAACGGAAACCCCCTGACCCAGAGTGAGAAGCCCGGGGATATCAGCACAAGATGATGCAGCAAGGACTGATCAGCTGACAATGAGGAGCAGAGGAGATGGAGAGGGGAGTATAAGGATTTCTTTCATCTTGCGGTTATCATGCTCCGAGGTCTGGAGAGACCCTAAAACATATTAAGGGACATTTCATTTGCGGAATAACTTCTCTGTGCACCGAATTCCCAGGGAAAGATGGCAAAAACAGGAAACTTCAAATATCTGCCTGATCCCATCATCTCTAGTCTCAATAGAAGCCGTGCTGTGCAGAGAAAATGCAGCAGAGTCCGCAGCCCATTCATTTTTAAGTTTGGAGGAGAACGGACCACGACAAAACAAGCAAGCGACAGTATATACTGCTATCGATAGGTATCAGTTACTACAGCTAAAATATATAATTATTTCTGTTAACGAGAAATATGATACACCGATCTGTTCACTTACTTTTTAATAGCCACAAGTTCCCCAGACTCATTGCTTTTCCCCATCAGCACACTCCCATATGTGCCATCTCCAAGTTGCTTGAATGTTGTATACCGGTTCATCTTCGCAACCTGCTGTTCGAAAAGCAGAATGAATGGTCTACAGAAAGTAGCAGCTGTGAGGAAGTGATAATGTATGACGACTTGTATGGATGTTCATGTGAATGGCTCATTTACTGATTATATGTGAATATGGGCAGCCCCCCGATGTCGCCATTCCTCTATAGGGAACCTACAAGGAAACAGGAAAACAAACACCCAGTAAACAAATGACGGATCGGATCTTCTCAAAGCATTCGACTCTTTAACCCCTGACAGAGCCAATTTGGTACTTAATGACTGAGCCAATTTTTGCAATTCTGACCACTGTCACTTTATGAGGTTATAACTCTGGAACGCTTCAACGGATCCCGCTGATTCTGAGATTGTTTTTTCGTGACATATTGTACTTCATGTTAGTGGTAACATTTCTTCGATATTACTTGCGATTATTTATGAAAAAAACGGAAATATGGCGAAAATTTTTAAAATTTTGCAATTTTCAAACTTTGTATTTTTATGCCCTTAAATCAGAGAGATATGTCATGAAAAATAGTTAATAAATAAAATTTCCCACATGTCTACTTTACATCAGCACAATTTTGGAAACAAAATTTTTTTTTGTTAGGGAGTTATAAGGGTTAAAAGTTGACCAGCAAGTTCTCATTTTTACAACACCATTTTTTTTTAGGGACCACATCACATTTGAAGTCATTTTGAGGGGTCTATATGATAGAAAATACCCAAGTGTGACACCATTCTAAAAACTACACCCCTCAAGGTTCTCAAAACCACATTCAAGAAGTTTATTAACCCTTTACGTGCTTCACAGGAACTGAAACAATGTGGAAGGAAAAAATGAACATTTAACTTTTTTTTGCAAACATCTTAATTCAGAACCATTTTTTTTATTTTCACAAGTGTAAAAACAGAAATGTAACCATACATTTTGTTATGCAATTTCTCCTGAATACGCCAATACCCCATATGTGGGGGTAAACCACTTTTTGGGCGCACCGCAGAACTTAGAAGTGAAGGAGCGCCGTTTGACTTTTTCAATGCAGAATTGGCTGGAATTGAGATCGGACGCCATGTCACGTTTAGAGAGCCCCTGATGTGCCTAAACAGTGGAAACTCCCCAAAAGTGACACCATTTTGGAAACTAGACCCCTTAAGGAACTTATCTAGATGTGTGGTGAGCACTTTGAACCCCCAAGTGCTTCACAGAAGTTTATAACGTAGAGCCGTGAAAATAAAAAATCGCTTTTGTTTATACAAAAATGATCTTTTCGCCCACAAATTCTTATTTTCACAAGGGTAACAGGAGAAATTAGACCACAAAAGTTGTTGTGCGATTTCTCCTGAATACGTCGATACCCCATATGTGAGGGTAAACCACTGTTTGGGCGCACCGCAGAGCTTGGAAGTGAAGGAGCGCCGTTTTACTTTTTCAATGTAGAATTGGCTGGAATTGAGATTGGACGCCATGTCGCGTTTGGAGAGCCTCTGATGTGCCTAAACAGTGGAAACCCCCCTCAAGTGACTCCATTTTGGAAACTAGACCCCTTAAGGAACATATCTAGATGTGTGGTGAGCACTTTGAACCCCCATGTGCTTCACAGAAGTTTATAATGTAGAGCCGTGAAAAAAAAAAAAAAAAAAAAAAAAAAAAAAAAAAAAAATCGCATTTTTTCTACAAAAATGATCTTTTTGCCCACAAATTTTTATTTTCACAAGGGTAACAGGAGAAATTAGACCACAAAAGTTGTTGTCCAATTTGTCCTGAGTATGCTGGTACCCCATATGTGGGGGTAAACCACTGTTTGGGCGCACGGCAGAGCTCGGAAGGGAAGGAGCGCCTTTTTGGAATGCAGACTTTGATAGAATGGTCTGTGGGCATTATGTTGCGATTGCAGAGCCCCTGATGTACCTAAACTGTAGTAACCCCCCACAAGTGACCCCATTTTGGAAACTAGACCCCCAAGGAACTTATCTAGATGAGTGGTGAGAACTTTGAATGCCCAAGTGCTTCACAGAAGTTTAGAATGCAGAGTCGTGAAAATAAAAAATATATTTTTTTTCACAAAAAAGATATTGTAGCCCCCAAGTTTTTATTTTCATAAGGGTAACAAGAGAAATTGGACCCCAGAAGTTGTTGTCCAATTTATCCCGAGTACGCTGATGCCCCATATGTGGGGGTAACCCACTGTTTGGGCGCACGGCAGAGCTCAGAAGGGAGGGAGCACCATTTGACTTTTTGAGCGCAAAATTGGCTGTCATGTTTGGAGACCCCCTGATGTACCTAAACAGTGGAAACCCCCCAATTCTAGCTCCAACCCTAACCCCAACACACCCCTAACCCTAATCCCAACCTGATCCATAATCCTAATCACTAACCCTAACCATAATCACAACCCTTACCCCAAACAACCCTAATGTCAACCCTAACCATAACCCTAATCAAAACCCTAAATCCAACACACCCCTAATCCTAATCTCAACCCTAACCTCAAACCTAACCCTAATCCCAATACACCCCTAATCACAACCCTAACCTTAACCCTAATCCCAAACCTAACCCTAATACCAACCCTAATCCAAACCCTAACCCTAATCCCAGCTCTAACCCTAACTTTAGCCCCAACCCTAACCCTAGCCCTAAGGCTACTTTCACACTTGCGTCGTTTGGCATTCCGTCGCAATCCGTCGTTTTGGACAAGAAACGGATCCTGCAAATGTGCCCGCAGGATGCGTTTTTTGCCCATAGACTTGTATTGCCGACGGATCGTGACGGATGGCCACACGTCGCGTCCGTCGTGCACTGGATCAGTTGTGTTTTGGCGGACCGTCGGCACAAAAAAACGTTCAATGAAACGTTTTTTTGTACGTCGCATCCGCCATTTCTGACCGCGCATGCATGGCCGTAACTCCGCCCCCTCCTCCCCAGGACATAGATTGGGCAGCGGATGCGTTGAAAAACTACAGCTGCTGCTCACGTTGTGCACAATTTTCACAACGTGCGTCGGTATGTCGGGCCGACGCATTGCGACGGCCCCGTACTGACGTAAGTGTGAAAGAAGTCTAACCCTAAATTTAGCCCCAACCCTAACCCTAAATTTAGCCCCAACCCTAGCCCTAACCCTAACCCTACCCCTAACCTAACCCTACCCCTAACCCTACCCCTACCCCTAACCCTACCCCCGGCAGCCGAGACCCCAAAGATTCTCCCGGTGCCGGCCGGCGCACTGCGCATGCGCCCGCCATTTTGAAGATGGCGGCGCCCACCGGGAGACACGAGGAGCATCGGGGGAGCTAGGTGAGTATTGGGGCGCCACCTGGGACCCCTTTTCTCTGTCCTCCGATGTGCGATCACATCGGAGGACAGAGAAATTAAAAAGAGATCGCGCTTTTTTTTTTTTTTTTGCGATCGCCGGTAAACGGTTAATTACCGGCGATCGCAAATGCGGGGTGGGTTAAAAACCCCCCGAATCATGTTCTCTGGGGTCTCGGCTACCCCCGGCAGCCGAGACCCCGGAGAAAATCGGCCTCTGGGGGGCGCTATTGACTTTTTCCACAGCGCCGTTAATTAACGGCGCTGTGGTTTAAGTACCCTTAGCGGCCGCCGTTAAAAGGCGTATCGGCGGTCGCTAAGGGGTTAAACAAACATTTTTGATCACTTTCATTCTGTTTATGGTAGGTGAGATTAATAAAATAATCTGACATTTATCCTGCACAGTGAGAAAAATATAATTCTATAGTACAAGTATTACGAATGTGCCAATACCAATTTTGTAAAAAAAATTTCCATAATAAAAAAAGTTTCAATGTCAAATAATGCTACTCTTGTTTTTCATTACATGGATTCTTAAACGGGTTTTACAGTTTAAAAAAAAAAACAAGAAAAAAAAAAAACGCCTGTCCATTGGCTAGTTTATAAAAAACAAAAAACGTTAAATACACAACACACACAAAACGGCCCTTTACTCGCCCTCCCCAGGAGTATCCTCTGTGGTCTGCAGAACGAAAATGTTGTCAACAGCCAATCAGTGAGCTCAGCGACTCGTCCCATCAACTTCAGCAATGGGGGACACTGGCGCCGCAGACAATAACAGACACCGCGACCAGCGGCAAAGACTCAGCTCTGGACCTCGGGAGGGTGAGTAAAGCTCAGTTTGTTTGTTTTTTTTTAGGAGAATCTGCATAATAAAAAAAGAAAAAGTAGCATTTTGTACAATAAAACATGCTTTAATATGAAAAAAAAATAAATGGCATCACCAAACTTAACTACGGTACTTGTCCTATACAATTATCATTTAATTTTTATATTAATAAACTCAATGTTTTTTTTTTATTTACAAAACATTTTAGTCCTACCAGGAGACTTGGGTATGTGATTCCTTGATCACATTCATTATACACTGGTTTTTAGCCCAAGTCATATGGTAAGGCTTGTTAAAGAGTCAATATTGACTTTTCGGATTGCTGCTCCCAATAGGTGGCGCTAGAGTTCTAGCCCTCTTCCTCTCTGATGAGATCATTTGCATATTTAACTTCCCAGTGGAGCAAGCATGGCTTATAAGGCTCCTCACTCCGACATGCCAGGCTTGGCTTGTCACTCTCCACAAGGAGAACCCATTGTACACTGCTATACTTACGTAGTAGAATGTTGTAGGCTTGCTAGTTTGTATTCTACTGTCGGAGAGACTATTAGGCCTCTAGATCCCATAGTAGACCATGGACACCCTGGGACCAAGTTGTAGGAGTTCTTATGGACGCTTGTTTCACGCTTATCTTTCAGTGTTAACAGGGTGCCCATTAGCCGATGAACGGACAAAACATTCTTTCGTCGGGTGAAATGATCTTTTGCGCAGCTCACTAGATCATTCTCAGCAGTGCATAGCCCTGTGGAAAAAGGACTCACCCTGCTGAGAACAATGGCAGTCTATAGGCATGGAGAGATCTATTACAGATCACCCAGTGCACATCGTTTACTTTGGTCTCGCTGTGCAAACAAGATAAAGGAAAAAAATAAACAGTGGTAAAAAGTAGTATATACCAAAAAGTAGTAAAAACTGCAGCTTGTCCTGCAAAAAACAATCTCGCCCACAGCTCTATCTAAAGAAAAATAAAAAAGTTATGGGTATCAGAATATGGTGACCAGACAAAAAAAAATTTAGTTTTTTTTTTTAAAACTGATTTCTTCTGCAAAAGTAGCAAATCAGATTAAAAACAAAACAAAACAAAAAAAACACCACACACTATAAAGATTTGGTTTTCCCATGATCGAATCGGCCCGCAGAATATAGATAACGTTAATTATACCAAAAGGAGATTGTTTTTTACAAAATAAACAACAAATAGAATTGCTGTTTTTTTGTACTTTTTGATTCCTAAGAAGTTATTAAAAGTTGAATCTACCACAAAATGGTACCAATGAAAACTACAGCTCGGCACGCAAAAAATAAGTGCTCATACAGGTCCACTGATGGAAAATTGTGAAACCTATGGCTCTCAGAATATGGCAACCCCAAAACAAATGATTTTTTTCCCCAAAGTGTGTAATTGTAAAAAAGTTATAAAACCTAGATAAAATTATACACATGTTGGTATCGCCATATTTGTACCGACTGTACTATAGCGCTCACTGAATGTGTTGGGGAACACTCACTTGGCAGCGAGATTAAGGCACACAGGAACGATTTTCCACTTAAACAATCTATTTGGTTTATTTACACAGCATAAATCGCATAAAGTAAAGTCCATTTCATTACATCAACAGAACCTTCCAGGAGCTCCGCTCCAACCGCTGACTTCTTGTCAGTACTGGCTTCCAGGGAAGCTGCCTTAAGGTACCTTCACACTAAGCGAGGTCGCTAGCGAGATCGCTGCTGAGTCACAAGTTTTGTGACGCAACAGCGACCTCAGTAGCGATCTCGCTATGTTTGACACGTAGCAGCGACCAGGCCCCTGCTGTGAGATCGCTGGTCGTGTCGGAATGGCCTGGACCTTTTTTTGATCGTTGAGGTCCCGCTGGGTAGCACACATCGCTGTGTTTGACACCTTACCAACGACCTCGTTGACGACTCAGACACCAACACATAGGCGTGCATTTGCGTTGCCTTTTCCGCACCCCTCCGCTCCGATTGGTGGTCGCTACTGCGTTCTGACTGGCGGTCATGCCTGCAACAGAAGGCGACATAGTAGCGCTTCCATCCTAGGTGTCAGAAGAACCGTTGAAGAATAGATAAATCGAAGAGGAGTCGCAGGCCGGAGAACTCTACAACGATCTGCAAACCACCACGCGGTCAGGAACAAAGGACGGAAGGGCTATTGTGTCGCCTCATAAGGCAAGGCCGCCACCAATCAGAACGCAGTAGCGACCACCAATCGGAACTGAATGGGCGCGGAAAAGGCAACGCAAATGCACGCCTGTGTGACTACAACGTCACACAGGACGTCCCTCATCGAGGTCTGAATCGTCATAATAGCTGCCATGTGACAGGGTCACAACGACCAACGACATCGTTGTACAGGTCGCCGCATCGCTGCTGCGTCATTGGGAAGATCTCACTGTTTGACATCTCACCAGCGACCACATAGCGACGCAGCAACGATCCCTGACAGGTTGTATCGTTGTCGGGATCGCTTTAGCGTCGCTAAGTGTGACGGGGCCTTGCCTTACTGTGATCACTGACCCATACTATGACTTGCTCGACAAGCTCCAACCAGTCAGTTCCAGACCCTCAGAAGGCTGGTAGTTTCCCCAATTTACATAGCCAACACAGACTCTGCAGGCACATGTCCTCCTCCATGTGGTATCCAGGAAACCGGTCCTCTTCCAGGACCTTCCAAAACAGAGACCATGTGACCAAACAACAGTCTCATTATATGCCATGAGACACATCCATTGATGGGAGGTAAGTGGTTAGCCAGACCCGCCCAGCTCTCCAGCTAACCTGCAAGCCCAGCCCACATGAACTAAGCAAGGCTTAGGCTTAGGAACTACAGGTCCCAGAGCAACATTCCAGGCTTACAACACAGACGACTTTCGCCTCTGTGACACATACCGGCCATTCACAATAATGCCGGTCACTGTCTCACACGACACATTGAATAAAAGTGAGCACTTAATATCTGCAGTATGGCAAACAGTGTAAAATGTAAAAGGCAAAAAAACAGTGGCAGAACGGTTTGTTTATATTCCTTCCCACAAAGAGTTCACAAAAGTTTCTAAATAAAGTGTTCTAAACCCCAAATGATGCTATTGAGAAATGCAACGATTCCCGGAAAAAACATGCCTTCTTATGACTACGTCACCCAAAAAACATAAAAATAAGTTATGGCTCCTGAAAGAAGGCAATAAAGGGGAAAAAAGGGCCCAAACTGTGATGTGAAGGGGTTACATTATGGGAAAATGTAATTACGTACTGAAATGGGCCTCTTTATAGCAGTAAATACTGTAGAGTTATACGGAGACCCCATTTCTAGGTTTCGGTTTCCCGGGAATTACACAGCACCAGCTGCTGGGTCTTATGTTGTTTAGCTCAGAGCACAGATTAGAGGAATGATCTCAATCACATTAAGGCCTGGCGCACATTAACTTATTACGGTTGCAGTAAAACCTTTGCGTTGTGGGGGGCACACAGACTTCTATAGGGCTACACGGTACCGTGGGGCATTTCATTCTCACATGGAGACATACAGACCTGTCGTTTTCCGTTACTTCAATGAACATACACAATGAGCAGCTCAGTTTACGGCAAATTTAGTGTTTAAAAATCAGTTTGTAGAATTCTAAACAATCTGTAATTAAATCACATTTCCAAAACTCTTCTAACCACATTAATTATTGTATCAACCCCTTCTTGATCGAAATGTTTGGCCCTGATAATATAAAAAAGCCTATACTCCCCTCCCGTGCCGGCACCGTTCCAGTGGTTCTGGGGCTCTCATGCGGTTGTCATAACAAGCGATCCCGCGCCCAATCAGTGCTGGCGTCACTGTCCCCGCCTTCATACAAACTGAACATGAGGAGGAAGTCCGGGCTGCAGCGGATCTCTGACTTCCTCTTCATGTTCAATTCATACGAAGGTGGGGACAGAGACACCAGCGCTGATTGGGTGCCAGGGTCACGTGTCATAACCGCATGAGATCCCCGGGAACAAAAGTGCCAACACCACGGGAACGGCGCCAACACGGGGGTGAGTATAAGATTTTTTCATTTTATGGAGGCCAAGCTTGGGGTATGAGAAGGGGTTGTCCAAGTAGTGGACATCTTCTTTAAAGGATTACTACCATCTTTAAAATGTATCACCTGTCTGTCGAATAGATGATACCTGGCTGCTCAGTAGGGATCTGACCACTACGACCATCACAAAGCAAAGTCTAACGAGAGTGTCGGCCATCATGTGCACCTCTACCCTATTCATTTTCTATGTGAGAGAGGGAGACAAACGAGTATCGCGCTCAGCTTCTTGAATGAGTGCAATGGTGCACGTCTGGCCATTCACACGGGATACCAACGGCCAGATTCTCAATGTTCAACAAGCTTTCTCCTACCCTATGGATAGGTGATCTCTTCTAAAGATGGGAATAACCATGTAAAAAAAGAGCTGGCCAGTCTATGGTAAAATTAGTAATAAACTGATGTGTTTCATGCCACTATTCTGTATACTATCGCAATACTTCAGATTTTTATGTGAAGGGCTCATTCAGACAACATTTTCCCCACGTACGAGAATCTACGGATTATTCTGAACAGAGTTTAATCAGAGTGTGGTATTTCCTCATTATTGGGAGAAATTTTAAAAAAAAATTCTATACCTTCTCCATTCTTACAGATTGAAAAAATTGGAGCACACTGGGATGCCATCTGAATGTGATCTGTTTTTTTTCACAAACCTATTGACTTAAACTCCCGATTTTGATCCGACCTTTGGAACAAAATCGGACGTGTCTCCACAATTTGTGGACATGTGAATAGCCCCATAGACTATTACAGGTACGAGTGCCATCTGTAAAAAACACAGATAGCATTCGTGCATGAAAGATCAGACGTCTGAATGAGGCCTTAGACCTCTAATGTCCGTGTGAACATCTGATGTGGAATGCTCTCCTTAGGAATATAGATGGCGGCGATCACATAATATACCCACGTATACATTGGACACGTGATACACGTACCCATGACCACAGCGACTGAATGAAGTGAGCACACGCAAGAACAGAAACGCAAAATCACCTGTATCCACGATGGAGAACACTGGGGAAGGGATCACGTTGGTGTATCAAGTCACAACTGGCATCTTAGCACTCACTGTGTCCAATGTTTACAAAGGCATCAGGAAGCCCTAAAATAGAAAGTTGAGGTTAGCACTGAGATTGTATAGGGAAGATTTCCTACCATAAAACACAATCAATTATGACCTATTACAAGTAGAACTCCTCCCAAAGTTTTAATCCCTTTAATATATTGCAATCATCATATTATATAGCACTTTGTACTTACAATTGCTCATTTTTCACTTCTACCCAGTTAATTCTTCTCTTTCCTCTGCTCTATGTAGAACCAGGAAGTCCGTTGTCACTGCATTTATCATTCCCCTCTTCACATTCTGACCCAGCTGCTCAGCTCCTCTCCCTGCCAGGGACTTTTGCAGTGACTGATGAGTCATGCAGGGATAATTGACCTCCTGTTTCTACATAGAGCATGGGATTCAGCTAGACAGTTTTTATTCATGTGATGTCATAGACCTAATGGAAAAGAGAAGAATTATTGGGTAGAAAGACCAAATGAGCAATTGTAAGTACACAGTGCTGTATAATAAGATGACTGCAATATATTATGAGGATAAAAAGTTTGATGGGAGGATGAGGGCTTCTTTAATTAAAGTATACCTTTGTTAGTATGAGATGTCATGAAGTCATAGCGAGTGTAGACAAACAAACCACCAATCTTAGGAATGTGGTTAAACATTCATCCATAGATACAAGCACACTGGGTACTAATGCTGGGACAATAGCTTTACCCCGGTGTAAAAATTCCATGTGGAGGACATAAGCTAGAAAGGTGAAACAAGAGGACACGTGCCCAGCCGATGTTGCCAGGTTACACTGTAAATAGAAATACAGACCATAACATGACAATGCATAGTAGTCAGTACTTTAACCAGTAACCAGATCAAGACCGAGCAATTTACCACTGTTCCCCACCAGCACTTTTTCAGGTGTTTTTGAGCATGCAGTTTAAAAAAACATTTCTGGATATTCTAGCAATCTTTGCATCTTTTCATGCTACACACAAAAAAAAAACAACTTTCCTTTTAGGTCAGTTACCGTATATTTTTTCCTTTTGTCTTTTGCTTATATTAGATCGGTGGAAAAATAAGAGGAAGGGAGGGCCTGTTTTTCCCCCATTTATTTATAACAACAGAAAGAATTACTAAAATATATTTAAACACTCGATCCCAATAACAAATATTTTTATGTATTGGACATGGTTTTTTTTTTTTTTTTTTTTTTTTTTACAGTGGTGGGGCTAATAATAGCAATTTGGATTGACAGTGGCATTTTTTTTATAATTTAATTTATTTTTTTACCGGTTATTTTTATTTAATTTATTCTTCAAAATGGCCCCGGATACGTGTAGAACCCCAGCCATGGCCACTAGTGGAAGACGGAGTAGCTCCGCAACAGATCATTCCTGAAGGGCGCCCACACCGACAAGGGTTCCATGTGTCAGACCCCGACCAATCAGATACTGATGACCTATCCTGAGTAGATAACTTCTTTAACCCCTTTACCCCCAAGGGTGGTTTGCACGTTAATGACCGGGCCAATTTTTACAATTCTGACCACTGTCCCTTTGTGAGGTTATAACTCTGGAACGCTTCAACGGATCCCAGTGATTCTGACATTGTTTTCTCGTGACATATTGTACTTCATGACAATGGTAAAATTTCTTTGATATTACCTGCGTTTATTTGTGAAAAAAACGGAAATATGGCGAAAATTTTGAAAATTTCTCAATTTTCCAACTTTGAATTTTTATGCAATTAAATCACAGAGATATGTCACACAAAATACTTAATAAGTAACATTTCCCACATGTCTACTTTACATCAGCACAATTTTGGAACCAAAATTTTTTTTTTGTTAGGGAGTTATAAGGGTTAAAAGTTGACCAGCAATTTCTCATTTCTACAACACCATTTTATTTTAGGGACCACATCTCATTTGAAGTCATTTTGAGGGGTCTATATGATAGAAAATACCCAAGTGTGACACCATTCTAAAAACTACACCCCTCAAGGTGCTCAAAACCATATTCAAGAAATTTATTAACCCTTCTGGTGCTTCACAGGAATTTTTTGAATGTTTAAATAAAAATAAACATTTAACTTTTTTTCACAAAAAATTTAATTCAGCTCCAATTTGTTTAATTTTACCAAGGGTAACAGGAGAAAATAGACCCCAAACATTGTTGTACAATTTGTCCTGAGCACGACAATACCCCACATGTGGGGGTAAACCACTGTTTGGGCGCATGGCAGAGCTCGGAAGCGCCATTTGACTTTTCAATGCAAACTTGACTGGAATTGAGATGGGATGCCATGTTTCGTTTGGAGAGCCCCTGATGTGCCTAAACATTGAAACCCCCCACAAGTGACACCATTTTGGAAAGTAGACCCCTTAAGGAACTTATCTAGATGTGTGGTGAGCACTTTGACCCACCAAGTGCTTCACAGAAGTTTATAATGTAGAACCGTAAAAATAAAAAATCATATTTTTTCACAAAAATTAACTTTCCGCCCCCAATTTTTTATTTTCCCAAGGGTAAGAGAAGAAATTGGACCCCAAAAGTTGTTCTACAATTTGTCCTGAGTACGCTGATACCCCATATGTGGGGGTAAACCACTGTTTGGGCGGATGGGAGAGCTCAGAAGGGAAGGAGCGCCGTTTGACTTTTCAATGCAAAATTGACAGGAATTGAGATGGGACGCCATGTTGCGTTTGGAGAGCCACTGATGTGCCTAAACATTGAAACCCCCCACAAGTGACACCATTTTGGAAAGTAGACCCCCTAAGGAACTTATCTACATGTGTGGTGAGCACTTTGACCCACCAAGGGCTTCACAGAAGTTTATAATGGAGAGCCGTAAAAATAAAACAAAAATTTTTTCCCACAAAAATTATTTTTTAGCCCCCAGTTTTGTATTTTCCCGAGGGTAACAGGAGAAATTGGACCCCAAAATTTGTTGTCCAATTTGTTGTGAGTGCGCTGATACCCCATATGTGGGGGGGAACCACTGTTTGGGCGCATGGGAGGGCTCGGAAGGGAAGGAGCTCCATTTGGAATGCAGGCTTAGATGGAATGGTCTGCAGGTGTCACATTGGATTTGCAGAGCCCCTAATGTACCGAAACAGTAGAAACCCCACACAAGTGACCCCATATTGGAAACTAGACCCCCTAAGGAACTCATCTAGATGTGTTGTGAGAGCTTTGAACCCCCAAGTGTTTCACTACAGTTTATAACGCAGAGCCGTGAAAATAAAAAATCTTTTTTTTTCCCACAAAAATTATTTTTTAGCCCCCAGTTTTGTATTTTCCTATTTGTCCTGAGTACGCTGATACCCCATATGTTGGGGTAAACCCCTGTTTGGGCACACGGGAGAGCTCGGAAGGGAAGGAGCACTGTTTTACTTTTTCAACGCAGAATTGGCTGGAATTGAGATGGGACGCCATGTCGCGTTTGGAGAGCCCCTGATGTGCCTAAACAGTGGAAACCCCCCAATTATAACTGAAACCCTAATCCAAACACACCCCTAACCCTAATCCCAACAGTAACCCTAACAACACCTCTAACCGTGACACACACCTAACCCTAATCCCAACCCTATTCCCAACTGTAAATGTAATCTAAACCCTAACCGTAACTTTAGCCCCAATCCTAACTGTAGCCTTAACCCTAGCCCCAACCCTAACTTTAGCCCCAACCCAAACTGTAGCCCTAACCCTAACCATAGCCCTAACCCTAACTTTAGCCCCAACCCTAACTGTAGCCTTAACCCTAGCCCTAACCATAGCCCTAACCCTAGCCCTAGCCCTAGCCCTAACCCTAGCCCTAACCCTAGCCCTAGCCCAAACCCTAACCCTAGCCCTAACCCTAGCCCTAACCCTAATGGAAATAAATACATTTTTTAAATTTTTCCCTAACTAAGGGGGTGATGAAGGGGGGTTTGATTTACTTTTATAACGGGTTTTTTAGCGGATTATTATGATTGGCAGCCGTCACACACTGAAAGACGCTTTTTATTGCAAAAAATATTTTTTGCGTTACCACATTTTGAGAGCTATAATTTTTCCATATTTTGGTTCACAGAGTCATGTGAGGTCTTGTTTTTTGCGGGACGAGTTGACGTTTTTATTGGTAACATTTTCGGGCACGTTACATTTTTTGATCGCTTTTTAGTCCGATTTTTGCGAGGCAGAATGACCAAAAACCAGCTATTCATGAATTTCTTTTGGGGGAGGCGTTTATACCGTTCCGCGTTTGGTAAAATTGATAAAGCAGTTTTATTCTTCGGGTCAGTACGATTACAGCGACACCTCATTTATATCTTTTTTTATGTTTTGGCGCTTTTATACGATAAAAACTATTTTATAGAAAAAATAATTATTTTTGCATCGCTTTATTCTCAGGACTATAACTTTTTTTTTTTTTTGCTGATGATGCTGTATGGCGGCTCGGTTTTGCGGGACAAGATGACGCTTTCAGCAGTATCATGGTTATTTAGATCTGTCTTTTTGATCGCGTTATTCCACTTTTTCTTCGGCGGTATGATAATAAAGCGTTGTTTTTTGCCTCGTTTTTTTTGTTTTTTTTCTTACGGTGTTTACTGAAGGGGTTAACTAGTGGGCCAGTTTTATAGGTCGGGTCGTTACGGACGTGGCGATACTAAATATGTGTACTTTTATTGTTTTTTTTTTTTTATTTAGATAAAGAAATGTATTTAGGGGAATAATATATATATATTTTTTTTCATTATTTAGGAATATTTTTTTTATTTTTTTTGTACACATTTTGAAAATTTTTTTTTTACTTTTTTACATTGTCCCAGGGGGGGACATCACAGATCAGTGATCTGACAGTGTGCACAGCACTCTGTCAGATCACTGATCTGACATGCAGCGCTGCAGCCTTCACAGTGCCTGCTCTAAGCAGGCTCTGTGAAGCCACCTCCCTCCCTGCAGGACCCGGATCCGCGGCCATCTTGGATCCGGGGCTGGAGGAAGCAGGGAGGGAGGTGAGACCCTCGCAGCAACGCGATCACATCACGTTGCTGCGGGGGGCTCAGGGAAGCCCGCAGGGAGCCCCCTCCCTGCGGGAAGCTTCCCTATACCGCCGGCACATCGCGATCATCTTTGATCGCGGTGTGCCAGGGGTTAATGTGCCTGGGGCGGTCCGTGACCGCTCCTGGCACATAGTGCCGGATGTCAGCTGCGATAAACAGCTGACACCCGGCCGCGATCGGCGGCGCTCCCCCCGTGAGCGCCGCAGATCGCGCTGGACGTACTATCCCGTCCGTGGTCATTGGGGCCCACCCCACCTCGACGGGATAGTACGTCCCATGTCAGAAAGGGGTTAAGGCTGTGTGCACACGTTGCGTTTTTTTCGCTATAAAACCGCATTAAAAAAAACATACATTATGCATCCCATCATTTAGAATGCATTCCGCAATTTTTGTGCACATGATGCGTTTTTTTCCACGAAAAAGTATCGCGGTAAAAAACGCAGCATGTTTGTTAATTTTGTGGATTTTTCTAGTTTTTCCCGCTATTTAATGCATTGGGAAGCTCCGGAAAAAAACACGAAAAAACATTCTCATGAACGTTTCGTATCCGATTGGCTCCCCTGGAAAACATTTAGATCCAATGCGTCTTAATATTGTTCTTTACTTGTCTTTGCTCTTTCGCAAATTCCATGCTATCGGGCAGTTTACTTTAGAGTGATATCCTCACAGGTACTTGAAATGTTATGTTTATTGTTCCCCCCCTTCCCCCTATCTCCCTCCTTGACTTTACCCCTCAGCCCCCCCCTTGCCCTGCCCTTCTTACCCCTCCCCCCCTCCACCACTCCTATCCTTCCCAAATGATGTTAAGGTACTGTCACACTAGACGATATCGCTAGCGATCCGTGACGTTGCAGCGTCCTCGCTAGCGATATCATCCAGTGTGACAGGCAGCAGTGATCAGGCCCCTGCTGGGAGATCGCTGGTCGGGGAAGAAAGTCCAGAACTTTATTTCGTCGCTGGACTCCCCGTAGACATCGCTGAATCGGCGTGTGTGACACCGATTCAGCGATGTCTTTGCTGGTAACCAGGGTAAACATCGGGTAACTAAGCGCAGGGCCGCGCTTAGTAACCCGATGTTTACCCTGGTTACCATCCTAAAAGTAAAAAAAACAAACACTACATACTTACCTACAGCCGTCTGTCCTCCAGCGCTGTGCTCTGCTCTCCTCCTGCTCTGGCTGTGAGCGTCGGTCAGCCGGAAAGCAGAGCGGTGACGTCACCGCTCTGCTTTCTGGCTGCCCGGCGCTCACAGCCAGACCAGAGAAGCAGAGCGCCGAGGACAGACAGCGGTAGGTAAGTATGTAGCGTTTGTTTTTTTACTTTTTAGGATGGTAACCAGGGTAAACATCGGGTTACTAAGCGCGGCCCTGCGCTTAGTTACCCGATGTTTACCCTGGTTACCGGGGACCTCGGGATCGTTGGTCGCTGGAGAGCGGTCTGTGTGACAGCTCTCCAGCGACCAAACAGCGACGCTGCAGCGATCCGGATCGTTGTCGGTATCGCTGCAGCGTCGCCATGTGTGACGGTACCTTTAGTCTTGGTTTGTTTAATGCCATTAATGTAATGGACATGATTTATTTACGCTAACATAAACTGTGTGTAATGTTCTTCGTCTTTACTTTAAATAAAGAATTTACAAAAAGAAAAAAAAAAAACACGAAAAAAAAACCGCACAAAAAACGCATGCGAATTTCTTGCAGTAAATGTCCACTTTTCTTCAGGAAATTTCTGCAAGAAATCCTGACGTGTGCCCATACCCTAAGGCTATGTGCACACGCTGCGGATCCGCAGCTGCGGGTCAGCAGCAGTTTCCCATGAGTTTACATTACAATGTAAGCCTATGGGAAACAGAAAACGCTGTGCACATGCTGCGGGAAAAAACGCGTGGAAACGCAGCGGTTTACATTCCGCAGCATGTCACCTCTTTCCACGGATTCCGCAGCAGTTTTACACCTGCTCCAATAGAAAATTAAATACCAAATAATTTGTGTTTGCAATCATTTTCAGGAAGAAAATGAGTATTATCTGACAGAATTGCAGGGGTGTCAATACTTTTGACCATGACTGTATATATAACTTGTACAAGTAAATCATGTCCTCCGTTAAAGGAAGCCTGTCACCTTTAAAATGAATATCAACCTCTTCCCCGTTCCAACAAACCGCCATATACAGTACAGACCAAAAGTTTGGACGCACCTTCTCATTTAAAGATTTTTCTGTATTTTCATGACTATGAAAATTGTACATTCACACTGAAGGCATCAAAACTATGAATTAACACTCGTGGAATTATATAGTTAACAAAAAAGTGTGAACAACTGAAATTATGTCTTATATTCTAGGTTCTTCAAAGTAGCCACCTTTTGCTTTGACTGCTTTGCACACTCTTGGCATTCTCTTGAAGAGCTTCAAGAGGTAGTTACCGGGAATAAGGCAAACAGGAAAAGAAATCCAGCTTCCAAAAATATCAAGATTTATTGAGGATAAAATCCAAAGTCCAATGACATGGTTCACAGGAGAATGAGTAGCAGCATGCCTAATAGGTGAGCTGGTTTTTCACTATTTTTCCTTGTTCAGTTCAGTTACCGGGAATAGTTTTCACTTCACAGGTGTGCCCTGTCAGGTTTAATAAGTGGGATTTGATCGGGATCTGTGGAAGCGCCGTGTGCGCGAAACAGCTGTCATCCTGTGGTCAACATGATGATCTCCTTGTCCATTTGGCACATGTCCTAATAAAGACTTCATTGTTTTACCGGGATGGGTGAGTGCAAACCTTATTTTCTTTTTCTTCTGGTTTTAATAAGTGGGATTTCTTGCCTTATAAATGGTGTTGGGACCATCAGTTGTGTTGTGCAGAAGTCTGGTGGATACACAGCTGATAGTCCTACTGAATAGACGGTTAGAATTTGTATTATGGCAAGAAAAAAGCAGCTAAGTAAAGAAAAACGAGTGGCCATCATTACTTTAAGAAATAAAGGTCAGTCAGTCCGAAAAATTGGGAAAACTTTGAAAGTGTCCCCAAGTGCAGTGGCAAAAACCATCAAGCGCTACAAAGAAACTGGCTCACATGAAGACTGCCCCAGGAAAGGAAGACCAAGAGTCACCTCTGCTTCTGAGGATAAGTTTATCCGAGTTACCAGCCTCAGAAATCGCAGGTTAACAGCAGCTCAGATTAGAGACCAGGTCAATGCCACACAGAGTTCTAGCAGCAGACGAATCTCTACAACAACTGTTAAGAGGAGACTTTGTGCAGCAGGCCTTCATGGTAAAATAGCTGCTAGGAAACCACTGCTAAGGACAGGCAACAAGCAGAAGAGACTTGTTTGGGCTAAAGAACACAAGGAATGGACATTAGACCAGTGGAACTCTGTGATTTGGTGTGATGAGTACAAATTTGAGATCTTTGGTTCCAACCACCGTGTCTTTGTGCGACGCAGAAAAGGTGAACAGTTAGGCTATGTGCACACATAAGAAAAGAGATGCAGAATTTTCTGTACAAAATCCGCATCTCCTGACAGAATCCGCAGCTGCGGATCTGCTGCGGTTTTTATACGTTTTTTTTTGTGTGCGGAATTGATGCGGATTTTGTGCAGATTTTCTGCAGTTTTTATCACTGCGGATTTCTATTAATGGAGGGGTGCAGAAACGCTGCAGATCTACACAAAAGAAGTGACATGCACTTCTTTGAAATCTGCAGCGTTTCTGCGCGGATTTTTCTGCACCATGTGCACAGCTTTTTTTTTCCACATTGATTTACATTGTACTGAAAATCACAGTGCAGTTCTGCAGCGTTTCTGCGCAGAAAAAAAAACGCTGCACATATGCACTAAATCTGCATAGTGTGCACACAGCCTAGACTCTACATGCCTGGTTCCCACCGTGAAGCATGGAGGAGGAGGTGTGATGTGCTTTGCTGATGACACTGTTGGGAATTTATTCAAAATTGAAGGCATCCTGAACCACCATGGCAAGCACAGCATCTTGCAGCAGCATGCTATTCCATCTGGTTTGCGTTTAGTTGGACCATCATTTATTTTTCAACAGGACAATGACCCCAAACACACCTCCAGGCTGTGTAAGGGATATCTGACCAAGAAGGAGAGTGATGGGGTGCTACGCCAGATGACCTGGCCTCCACAATCACCAGACCTGAACCCAATCGAGATGGTTTGGGGTGAGCTGGACCGCAGACTGAAGGCAAAAGGGCCAAAAAGTGCTAAGCATCTCTGGGAACTCCTTCAAGATTGTTGGAAGACCAATACCGGTGACTACCTCTTGAAGCTCATCAAGAGAATGCCAAGAGTGTGCAAAGCAGTCATCAAAGCAAAAGGTGGCTACTGTTAAGAACCTAGAATATAAGACATAATTTCAGTTGTTTCACGCTTTTTTTGTTAAGTATATAATTCCACATGTGTTAATTCATAGTTTTGCTGCTTTCAGTGTGAATTTACAATTTCAGTCATGAAAATACAGAAAAATCTTTAAATGAGGTGTGTCCAAACTTTTGCTCTGTACTGTACACGTACAGTAAACTGCACACACACACACTGTACTAATAGTACGTCACTGACAGCTATATATCTATCTATTCTATGTGTATATACTGTATGTAATCCATCTCTTCTATGCATGCTGTCGGCATCTGCAGTGATTTTACAGTACGTGGTGCTGAACTGCCGGCTTTTCTTCTTTCTAAGTAAAAAAAAATCTACTATATAAAGGTGTGTGTGTGTGTGTGTGTGTGTGTGTGTGTGTCCGGGATTGGCATCTGCACCGTCGCAGCTACAGCCACAAAATTTTGCACAGTCACACGTCTGGACCCCGAGAGCGTCATAGGCTATGTTGTGATGCGAAATTTTAACCCCGCGCGTTCCAATTCACCAAACAATTTTGCCCCTATCTATATAATGGGGAAAAAAGTGAAAGGAAAAGTGTTGGAGGCGTCGCAGCTACAGAAACAAAATTTTGCACAGTCACACGTCTGGACCCTGAGAGCGTCATAGGCTGCGTTGTGAGGTGAAATTTTAACCCCGCGCTTTCCAATTCACCAAACAATTTTGCCCCTATCTACATACTGGGGAAAAGTGAAAGGAAAAGTGTTGGAGGCAAATTGACAGCTGCCAGATGTGAACAAGGGGGACTTAAAGAATGAGAGCGATGGCGCCAAAGAGTATATACCGATCAGTTGCTAAGGTGGGGCCCCGACATGGGATACTCACCACACACGGGGATATGAACACACACACAAAATGCGCCACACACTACCACGTGCTTGAACACATAGACCACCCTCAGCACACATTTCACCACACATACACCAACCTCGCCACATAAAAGTCGAAACACAAAAGTCGCCGCTCAAAACTCGCCACGCGCAAAACTCGCCACATGCAAAAACTAGGCTCACGCAAAACTCGCCACAAGTGCAAAACTCACCTCATGGAAAACTCGCCACAAGTGCAAAACTCACCTCATGGAAAACTCGCCACAAGTGCAAAACTCACCTCATGGAAAACTCGCCACAAGTGCAAAACTCACCTCATGGAAAAATCACCACACGCAAAACTTGCACACGAGGAAAAATTGCCACATGCACAAAATTTGCAACACATGCAAAAGTTGCCTCACACAAAACTTGCACATACTCAAAAGGCACCAGATATAAAACTCACCACGCGCAAAACTCGCCATGCGCAAAACTTGCTGCACACAACTTGCTACACTAACCTGTCACATGCAACTCGACACACAAAAAGTTGCTACACGCATGTTGCCACACAAAAAACTCAGCTCACAAAAGTCGCTACATGCATGTCGCCACACACAACTCAACACACACAACTTGACAAACGAAACTCGCCCTAAAACACACAAGTCTGGTATTAGCCTTCAAAAATAAAAATCTGATTAATAAGCAGACAAACTACAAGAGCAACAAATGTACCATATAGGAAATACGGCAGCTGTCAGTCACATGACCTGTCTATTATGTGTATGTGTGAGCTAATATATACTGCCAGGGGGAGGGCTTCCTGTTGGCTGGGGATTTATCAGGCTGCCAATTTATCTTACAAATACTGAGATAAAAATACTGAGCAAATAACGTGTTAACGAGGTCTAATACAGGAGATCACACAGGTATATACTATATACAGGGGAGATGACACACAGATATATACTATATACAGGAGAGATGACACACATGTATATACTATATAGAGGAGGAGATGACATACAGGTATATACTATATACAGGAGGAGATGACACACAGGTATATACTATATACAGGAGCAGATTACCTACAGGTATATACTATATACAGGAGGAGATGACATACAGGTATATGCTATATATAGAAGATGACATACAGGTATATACTATATACAGGAGGAGATGACACACAGATATATACTATATGCAGGGGAGATGACACACGTATATACTATATACAGGAGGAGATGACATACAGGTATATACTATATATAGGAGGAGATGACATACAGGTATATACTATATATAGGAGGAGATGACATACAGGTATATACTATATACAGGGGAGATGACACACAGCAGGTATATACTATATACAGGGGAGATGACATACAGGTATATACTATATACAGGAGATGACATACAGGTGTATACTATATATAAGGGAGATGACAAACATGTATATACTGAGGTGAAAATGAGAGGTGTGAGGTGAAAATGAAAAGGTGTGAGTGCAAAATGAGAGGAGTGAGGGAAAATAGTGTAGTGTTCGGAAAATGACAGATGTGAGGTCGAAATGACGTGTTAGGGGGGAATGAGAGGAGTGAGGGAGAAAATGAGAGGTGTGAGGGAGAAAATGAGAGATGTGAGGGGGAAAATTAAAGATGTGATTGGGAAAATGAGAGGCGTGATGGGAAAATAAGAGAAGTGAGGTGCTATAACTAACCACAGATATTTACTATGCCCAGGCAACGCCGGGCTCTTCAGCTAGTATATATATATACATACACACTGCTCAAAAAAATAAAGGGAACACTTAAACAACAGAATATAACAACGGGGAAGTCGAACTTCTGTGAAATCAAGCTGTCCACTTAGAAAGCAACAGTGTTTGACAATCAATTTCACATGCTGTTGTGCAAATGGAATAGACAATAGATGGATATTATTGGCAATTATCAAGACACACTCAATAAAGGAGTGGTTCTGCAGTTGGGAACCACACACCAGATTTCAGTACCAATGCTTTCTGGCTGATACTTTTTATATTTTGGTCACTTTTGAATGTTGGTTGTGCTTTCACACTCGTGGTAGCATGAGACGGACTCTACAACCCACACAAGTAGCTCAGGTAATGCAGCTCATCCAGAATGGCACATCAATGTGAGCTGTGGCAAGAAGGTTTGTTGTATCTGTCAGCGTAGTGTCCAGAGGCTGGAGGCACTACCAGGAGACAGGCCATTACACCAGGAGATGTGGAGGGGGCCGTAGGAGGGCAACAACCCAGCAGCAGGACCACTACCTCAGCCTCTGTGCAAGGAGGAACAGGAGGAGCACTGCCAGAGCCCTGCAAAATGACCTTCAGCAGGCCACAAATGTGCATGTGTCTGCAGAAACAGTTAGAAACCGACTCCATGAGGATGGTCTAAGTGCCCGACATCCACAGATGGGGGTTGTGCTCACAGCCCAAAACCATGCAGGACGCTAGGAATTTGCCACAGAACACCAGGATTGGCAAATTCGCCACCAGCGCCCTGTGCTCTTCACAGATGAAAGCAGTTTAAACACTGAGCACATGTGACAGACTTGACAGAGTCTGGAGACGCCGTGGAGAGCGATCTGCTGCCTGCAACATCCTTTAGCCTGACCAGTTTGGCAGTGGGTCAGTAATGGTGTGGGGTGACATTTCTTTGGAGGGCCGCACAGCCCTCCATGCGCTCGCCAGAGGTAGCCAGACAGCCATTAGGTACCGAGATAAGATCCTCAGACCCCTTGTGAGACCATATGCTGGTGAGGTTGGCCCTGGGCTCCTCCTAATGCAGACCTCATGTGGCTAGAGTGTGTCAGCAGTTCCTGCAAGATGAAGGCATTGATGCTATGGACTGTCCCTGACCATTCCCCAGACCTGAATCCGATTGAACACATCTGGGACATCTGACTCCAACCTAAGGCTCGGCTCACATTTATGCTGAGCGCTTACACCGGGGTTTCCGTATAAGTCTCTGAAATATGTGATTTAGATGAAACCCCAGGCGTAATATTCCCTATAATGAGGCAGATGGAGGCACTGTGGACGCCATAGGACCTGTGATCTGGCGTGTCCTACTTTTTAGCGGAGCATAAAAGCACAGTCGACCACAGTTTTGTGCACTCCTGAAAAGAAGGACACCACTGAACAGAGGCCAGACCGAGTCCAGAGTAACTCTGTTGCCTCATTATAGTGAATGGATCCCTCAGGGTTTCACTCAGAGATTTACATAGAAATTATAAGCTGTGAGTGGGGGTTAAATTCCGCGCCAATATCGCTGATTGGTCACGCCCGGCTGGCCGATCAGCGAAGCGTGGTTCAAATCCCGCGCCAATTCGCGGCCGGACTGCATCTGTCACTGATTGGTCGCAGGATGTCGGGGGCGCTGGATGTCGAGGGTTCGGGGCGCAGGATATAGCACAGCCACGTAATATATAACACAGCCAACGTAGCATATAACACAGCCACATAGCATGTAACACAGCCACGTTGCATGTAACACAGCCACGTTGCATGTAACACAGCCACGTTGCATGTAACACAGCCACGTTGCATGTAACACAGCCACGTTGCATATAACACAGCCACGTTGCATATAACACAGCCACGTAGCATATAACACAGCCATGTAGCATATAACACAGCCACGTAGCATATAACACAGCCACGTAGCATATAACACAGCCACGTAGCATATAGCACAGCCACGTAATATATAGCAGCCACGTAGTATATCGCACAGCCACGTAGTATATCGCACAGCCGCGTAGTATATAGCACAGCCACGTAGTATATAACATAGCCACGTAGTACATAACATAGCCACGTAGTACATAGCACAGCCCATGTAGTATACAACAAAGTCCACATATAACACAGCCACGTAGCATATAACACAGCCACGTAATATATAGCAGCCACGTAGTATATCGCACAGCCGCGTAGTATATAGCACAGCCGCGCAGTATATAGCACAGCCGCGTAGTATATAGCACAGCCGCGTAGTATATAGCACAGCCGCGTAGTATATAGCACAGCCGCGTAGTATATAGCACAGCCGCGTAGTATATAGCACAGCCGCGTAGTATATAGCACAGCCGCGTAGTACATAACACAGCCGCGTAGTACATAACACAGCCGCGTAGTACATAACATAGCCGCGTAGTATACAACAAAGTCCACATAGTATATAACACAGCCCACGCAGTATATAACACAGCCCACGCAGTATATAACACAGCCCACGCAGTATATAACACAGCCCACGCAGTATATAACACAGCCCACGCAGTATATAACACAGCCCACGCAGTATATAACACAGCCCACGCAGTATATAACACAGCCCACGCAGTATATAACACAGCCCACGCAGTATATAACACAGCCCACGCAGTTTATAACACAGCCCACGCAGTATATAACACAGCCCACGCAGTATATAACACAGCCCACGCAGTATATAGCAGTGTGGGCACCATATCCCTGTTAAAAAAAAGAAAAAAGAAAAAATAGTTATATACTCACCTTCTGACGTCCACCGAACCTGTCCCGCTCCTCGCGATGTGGCCGACAGCTTCCGTTCCCAGTGATGCATTGCGAAATTACCCAGATGACGTGGCGGTCTCGCGAGCATCAATAGTAAAAAGTTGGTCACACTTGTCAAGCACTATGCTTGACAAGTGTGACCAACCTGTCAATCACTTTTCCAAGCGATGCTTCAAATCGCTTGGAAAAGCGCAAGCATTCTGCAAGCTAAAACGCTTGTGTTTTGTGGCAAACGCATGCGAATTCCACATTTCCGCAGCATCTCTGCATCGTGGGCACATAGCCTAAGTGTTCAGCGTAGAGCGCCAGATAAACGTGATCCTAAATGTTATGTAAAATGTTCCCAATAAAAGCTTCTACTCAATCCACAAAAAAAGCAAGTACCCACTCACAGCTGTAATGGGTTATCGGAAATATAGGGGGCTTCCACTTTATTGGTAGTACAAAGGCTCAGGAAAAGCGAAATGGCTCCTCGTCCCCCAAAAGAAATCCAGCAAATTCTGCACTCCCAAATCCAAATGCCCCCCTCCCTTCTGAGCCCCACTGTGCCTAAACAACATTTAGCGCCCACGTTTGACCTTTCTGTAGTGATGAGAGCCCACCTAATTTGCAGGTGCGTGTCTCCAGGAGCATGAGGTGGTCACTACAAAGGCAGTTTGCACTTTTCACTTACGAACATCCAATGCTGCTTGTTTATGGGATACACCCAGTCAAAATTGTCACTACAAGTTCCAAATTGGGGTCATTTGAAGGGGGGGGGGGGGGGGGGGGAAGGATTCTGCTTTTCTAGCACCAAGGGGCTCTGTATATGGAGTCTGGAAACTATTCTAGAAAATTGGGGAGCCAGTAGGCAATTAGCACTCTTTTCCTCCAGCCGCTAGTTCTGTAGTACCACTGGTTTTATTCAACTGTAAACCAACGAGTATTGTGACAGATGTCAAGCTATACAACAGATAATAGTAGGGAGCATGCCACACCCTAAAATAGTAGGTCAACCTACTTCAACAGGGCAACAGTCATGACGTTTTGCCTTAAAGGGAGTCTGTCACCCCCAAAATGCATATTAAATGGGCTATACAGTTTTAGGGGACTTAGCCCCCCTAACAACCATAGTAGAACTGTACCTGTTAGGCCCCCTTCACACATCCAATTTGCGTGTCCATATGTGGTCAGTTTTTTAAGGGCCGCAAGTGCAGACACGCCCATCCATTGTATTCAATGGTGGTACGTAGACGTGTCAGGTTTTTTCAGCAGTACGGACAAAATGTGTGCCACACACATCCGTGTATAATCAGCGTGACACCTACCAGCACCTGGGAACAAGCGGTACAGTTCTCGCTGTTCTTAAGCACCGGATGATGAAGGCAGCTCTCATAATTTCTTACTTATTCTCCCTGAGATCAGTGGAACCAAGCTCTCACTGTGAACATTCTGTGTAAAACAAAGAATTGAATTTAAAACATTGTGTTGGCTCCTGTGTAATTTTCATAGCCAGCAGAGGGAAAGCCCAGCTTTGGGTGGATGGAAGACTATGGGGGTGCATTATAGTATATCAAGGGCTATGAGGATGGATTATACTATATGGAGGGCTATATGGGGGCAATAGTAATAATTGGAGGGCTATGTGGGGGTCATTATACTGTATGCAAGCAAGTATACGGTGTGAAGGTTTGTGTGGGGTCCATCATACTGTGTGTGTGTGTCATTATACCGTTTTGAGGGCTAGTGGGGGCTATTATACTGTATGTAGGACCATTATACTGCATGGAGGACTGGATAGGGGATCATACTGTGTTGGGGGTCTCCATATTTTGCCATGGGATTGGAGGGGTGGGGTACAGTAGGGTCATCATACTTTGTGTGTGGAGGGTACTGTGGAGGAATTCATTGCGAGACTAACCACCAAATATTGTATAATAAATTACAAAAGTCATTATACCAAAATCATAACTTTGTTAACATACAATGAAAATTCAACTAGAAAAGTTAAAAACTATTCACAAATTCCCATAAAACCTAAAAAAAGGGAGCAGTGTGGTTAGATGGGAAAACAGCATGATTTATAGTCTTCAGGACAAAAATTAATATAAAGGGTATAGAAATAGAAATATCACAGAAAACAGGAAAATGGGATCTGCATAACAATGCCACATGCCATCATGCATAAAGGAAGCACACTGCTTAGTACCCCATGGGGTAGTCCGGATTTAGCCCAGAAATTGATATCCATCACGTCAATGATGAATTGCTGTCATCTTGTAAAATAAATGGACTGGTGGTTTCCACACAGGCCTTGATTTGGCATCAGGACTCGATTCCTTGAGGTGCATGCCTCTAAATAACAGGCTAAGCGCAAAGTGGCATATGCCTCGCCACAAACCTTACTCCAGTCAGCCTGGAATAAGACTTCTGGCAGAAGGAAATCTACAACTCGTCATGGATTAGACGAACTGTGGCATCGTTCCCCAGCTCCGCTCAGTTCAGCAAAGTTGGGCAACACTGCCAAAGTCGCTACATTTTTACACCACTCCGAGTTACACACAACTTTTGCGGCTTTTCAAAACTTTTTTTAAGTTTTTTGGTTTAAAAGCTTTGATAAATCAGGGCCTGTATATATTCAGTCTTTCCATAAACTTCATGTATTTGTCAACAAAAGTAAAAAAAAACAAAAAAAAACGTATAAAATATTTATAATTGTACTTCAGTACTCATAGGAACATCTGACACTGAAGCACCAAACTTGGTGAAATCCAACATGTGCGTCAGTTTCACAACTTTTGGGCACAACTGTATACAGTAGTACAACTGTCAGATGCAGGCATAACAGGACATCATATGATATGGGTTGATAATAATGTTACATATATCATCCTTATAAACACTAGCACATAGGGTTAATATTGGAAGCCTTGTTAGAAGAAAATCCAATAGAGAACAGCCTGCCTCCAGTCCCACACACTTAGCAGTAATCACTTTACATAAGATTAGAGAATTATTCCTCTAGAGGACACACAGAGGACACCGAAACCTAACAGACAAAACAATGGACACTAGAACTGTGACATACAAGACGAAGACTGAGATCAGCAAGAGCGAAGAAATGCAAGCAGTCATCATACGGTGCACGAAAACTCACACCTGTCCCTGGGTAAATGGCAGAGACAAAAAAAATGCTGCTGTCATGTGCCAGGAAAAATGCGGACTTAGGCTACGTTCACATTAGCGTTACGCTAATGTGCGTCGCTGTTGCGTCGGCGACGCAGCGGCGACGCAGCGGCGACGCGCCCCTATGTTTAACATAGGGGACGCGTGCGTCTTTTTGCACGCGTTTTCCGACACGTGCGTCGTTTTAGACGCTAGCGTCGGACGCAAGAAAACGCTACAAGTTGCATTTTTCTTGCGTCCGATTTCGGCAAAAAACGACGCACGCGTCGCAAAACGCGCGTGTTTGCGTGCGTTTTTCCGTGCGTCGCCGCTGCAACGGCGACGCGACGCTAATGTGAACGTAGCCTTAGCGCCGGAGCCGGCAACAAAGGGAGGTAGATGACCTTGAACGTACCTGTACAGCCAAGGTCGTGGAGGGGGTTGAGATCTCTCCAAAGTTGTTCAGTGGAATTTACATCTGGTCTCATTGCTGGCCACTTCTTAACTCTCCAGTGCTTTGTCAGCTGTCATGTGCCGGAAAAGATGCGGGCTCAGCGCCAGAGCCCGCATTAAAGGGGTGACACGACATATGACGTATTTATTCGTCATATGTCGTGAAAGGGCTACATCTGCCATATGGTTCCAGAGATGGTGGCCTTTTCATTTAGTGGTCATTTTTATGGTCTTCGCCATGTGGGGGAACCGATCATACTGGTAAAGGAATGTTATCATCAAGCTGTCAAACTAATCATGTCTTTCCAGAAGACATAACAGAGCAATGGCACAAGGCCTCATGCATTGGTTTCTGCTAGCAAAGACCAACTGAGGACACTACATACACCAGCAATAAGCTACATGTGTTATTCACAGCTGAGCATAAGACAGTGACTATATATGTGAAGAAAGGAGACCTTGCCGTGACGGTGCATCATAACTGTAAACTGGTTGACAAACAGTCATGGTTGAAAGTGTTGGCACCCTTCAATTGTTCCAGAACATGAAGTATTTCTCCCAGAAAATTATTGCAGTTACACGTTTTGTTATGCACATTTATTTGTGTGTATTTGAACAACACAAAATAGAGGAAAAACGGCAGGTTGGACATAATTTCGCACAAAACTCCAAACACAATCAACACAAAATTGTTGGCACCTTTCCAAAATTGTGGGTAAATAACTTGGTTTCAAGCATGTGATGCTCGTTCAAACTCACAAGTGGAAAGGAACAGGTGTGGGCAATATAAAAATCACACCTGAAACCAGATAAAAACGGGGAGAAGTTGACTCAATCTTTGACTGTGGACTGTGCAAGGCATCATGAAATCTGAAGACTACCAAAAGATTTTGGGTGGCAATTCAGTGCCCCGTGTAAGAAATCTGGGTTTGTGTTCCAGGTCATGGATCTTCCATCAGAACAATGACCCCAAACATACTTCAAGAAGCAGAAGTGGATGGAAACAAAGTGCTGGAGAGTTCTGAAGTAGCCAGCAATGAGTCCGGATGTAAATCCCTTTGAACACCTGTGGAGAGGACAGGTGCGTTCAAGGTCCGTCTAAGCCCACAATTTTCCTGGCACATGACAGCTGATCAGCTGGGTTGTCATGACAGCCGGGGGTCTGCAGAACACCCCCATACTTCTCATTGCGGATCCCCTATGAACGCGCCCTGCGGCCAGAGTTCATAGGAGATGATGAGTTCTGCTACAAATGGCAGGACTGAAGCCCTGCTATTTGTAGCACAAGCAATCGAATGAGTACACAAGTAAAAAGTAGAATTTTTTTAAAATTAAAAATACTACAAAAATGTCTTATAACTTTCCCCTTTAACATGTTTGTCTATAATTGTCTTTCTAATCTCCTGAGACAACTCTTTCGCTTCCTCTGGTCCATGTTGGGTGTGATACACACCATGTCACCAACCAGCACAGTGAGTATCTGTAGCCCTATATACAGGCCACTCACTGATTGTAGACACCTGTGAGGCTAGTTAGTGGACACACCTGGGTTTAACATGTCCCTTTTGTCACATTATTTTCTGAGGTACCAGCATTTCTGTCCAGGTTTTTAGGAATTATAAAGGTACCAACTCATATTTTGCATAAACAGATATAACAATGAAAAGGTTAGTACAGCCTTTGCATTTTGACAAAAAAAAAACGGATGTCTGCCTATTATTTGGCATGCTTCCCGCAATAGCATGTGTTATGTGGACAGTCCTATCCTACTAGAAGAGGAAAACAGATCAGACAGCTTGGATTTCGCCCCATCTGATCCTACTGCCTTTCCTAGATAAGTGGCATTATGTGTCGGCGACCACTTTTCTCTGAAGGAATAACATCTCCGTGTCACTGGTATACTTATGGGGTAGTTAGAGAAGACAGACGGCCGCCAAGCTATAGTGTTATGTCTGTGGTGAGCTATAATGTTTACCTCAGGAGTGAGGAACCTCAGGCCCGCTGGCTGTTTATGGCCTTCGATGACCTTATATCCAGCCTCTGGGCAGATTTCCGGGGACCGCAGTGTTTGGGCCGGTAGCTGTGTTTTGTCAGCCGCCTTCCCATTAATGTCTTCTTACTCTGTGAGCTCATACACAAAATGTTCCCCCTACTTAGCGCTGAGGTGCGTGCAATGGAAGACTACGTCCTAACGCCAGTGCCAACGTCAGGACATATTTCATGGGTGGAGTTTGTGCACAATATGCACGGCCCCCCCAAAAGATGGCCCTTTGCAGAAAAAAAAAAAAAAAAGAAGATTCCCCACCCTTGGTTTACATGAACGCCATTTCTATCTATGCTGTTGGCAGCCCGGCAGACCACTGCCAATCTCTTTCTATACCCTCTGCTTTAACCCAATGGACAATCGAGGCATGAAGGGTGGGGGGCATCTATTGCCCAATAGTACCAGCATGCTAACCTTGCCATGAGTAACAGCTGGGGTCTACAGAGGGCAGAGGTCTCACTGACAGCTGGTGCTGCCTTCTGCCATCTGTGATCAGCTTAATGAGCTGCTGATCCACTGTATTCTGAAGCTCCTAAGGAAACTGGTACCGTTACAGCCTCATCAGCAGACACTGGGACTGATAACAACCAATCAGACTGCTTTATTTATGTTACGCAATTATCTGGGATCTGATTGGCTGCAAGGGCAAAGGATCCACTGATTTTCAGACGAATCTCCTCCATTCAATAATTTGGATTACTCAAATACAAAACTCTCTTACATTACTATAAATCACTGATAAAACTGATGGTCCAGCTACGGGGAAGCTGCACTAGCAAAAACAGAAACTGCGTCCAAGTCCCTACCCTTATACTGCATATGGGGGTGATAAAATAGCTATGATGTCATCAATACAGGCGTCAATAACACCGAAGATTAGGGGCTCGGCCCAGGTTCTTGCCCAGTGTCCTGGATCCCCAGTGGCCACTTTGAACCATATCGGCATCCATATAGCACTGATCCCCTGCGGCTTCCTGCCTACCTCCCCCGTTTTCTTGTTGAGCTTTGGCAGCTGTAGGTTTGCGGCCAACAAGACATCAGCGTCCTGGGGCAGGCAAGACTTTATTCTTTGCATGGACTGCTGAACTCTGGGGGCACTATTACTGTATAGGGAACTCCTGGGGCATTATTACTGTATGGGGAACTCAGGGGGCACTATTACTGTATGGGGAACTCAGCGGGCATTATTACTGTATGGGGAACTCAGCGGGCATTATTACTGTATGGGGAACTCAGCGGGCATTATTACTGTATGGGGAACTCAGCGGGCACTATTACTGTATGGGGAACTCAGGGGGCACTATTACTGTATGGGGAACTCAGGGGGCACTATTACTGTATGGGGAACTCAGCGGGCATTATTACTGTATGGGGAACTCAGGGGGCATTATTACTGTATGGGGAACTCAGGGGGCATTATTACTGTATGGGGAACTCAGGGGGCATTATTACTGTATGGGGAACTCAGGGGGCATTATTACTGTATGGGGAACTCAGGGGGCATTATTAATGTATGGGGAACTCAAGGGGCATTATTAATGTATGGGGAACTCAGCGGGCATTATTACTGTATGGGGAACTCAGCGTGCATTATTACTGCATGGGGAACTCCAGGGGCACTATTACCGGAGAGGGATGTCAGATGGCATTATCACTGGAGGGGACACAGAGCGGCATTACTAGTTAAGGGGAGCAGTCAGGGGCTTGTGTATTGTTTTCTTATGGCAGTGGTCCCCAACTCCAGGCCTCGAGGGCCGCCAACAGTGCAGATTTTCAGGATTTCCTTAGTATTGCACAGGGGTTGGAATCATCACCTGTGCAGATGATCACATTACCACCGATGCAATACTAAAGAAATCCTGAAAACCTGCACTGTTGGCGGCCCTCGAGGCCTGGAGTTGGGGACCCCTGTCTTATGGGGATAAGAAACTATAGGCAGGTTGCCTGCTCTAGTCTCGGAGTGGTCACAGACCGTTCCTGACAGCAATTCTGCAGCTTCCCTTGACGTCAAGTCATCAGAGCCACCTCTTCTTTACCGCTCTGTTCTGTTGACAGGGCATCTGTGCCAATGTCATGCTAATTGATAGCTGGCTCCCCGCTGCTTAATTGTGGGAAGCAGACTGTCAATCAGAATGACTCTGGTGGTGACTCTCCGGTTAGGCTACGTTCACATTGGCGTTCCGCCAATGTGCGTCGCTGTTGCGCCGGCGACGCAGCGGCGACGCGCCCCTATGTTTAACATAGGGGACGCGTGCGTCGTTTCGGTGGCGTTTTTCGCCACGTGCGTCGTTTCCGACGCTAGCGTCGGACGCAAGAAAACGCTACATGTAGCATTTTCTGTGCGTCCGATTTTCGTCGGAAAACGACGCACGCGTCGCAAAACGTGCGCGTTTTAGCGTGCGTCGCGCGTTGCGTCGCCGACGCACGGCGGCGCAACGCTAATGTGAACGTAGCCTTACAGAGCAGACCAGAAGAGGAAGAGCTGCTCTGTTGATGGGAGTTCAAATGAAGCAGCAGAATCGCCGGCAGGATCGGTCTGTGACTGCACTGAACCGGCAGAGATCGGCGCTGGACAGAACAACTGCCTGCCTGTTTCTTCATAAAACGCTGGAGTCAGATAATGTTGAGAAGTGATTAGGAAATGAAGAAACACAAGAAGCAGGCTGCTTTTTTCTGTTGGCGCTTTGATCAAAAAACTTGTATTTTTTTGGCTCTAGTTTTAGTATTTATTTTTTGTCACCTGGTGGCATTTTTCTCACATGGGACACCAGGAGCCAGGACCGGCAAGGAGCGGGGTACAGCGCCGGGCACCAGGAGCCAGGACAGGCAGGGAGCAGAGTACAGCGCCGGACACCAGGAGCCAGGACCGGCAGGGAGCGGAGTACAGCGCCGGGCACCAGGAGCCAGGACCGGCAGGGAGCGAGGTACAGCGCCGGGCACCAGGAGCCAGGACCGGCAGGGAGCAGAGTACAGCGCCGGGCACCAGGAGCCAGGACCGGCAGGGAGCGGAGTACAGCGCCGGGCACCAGGAGCCAGGACCGGCAGGGAGCAGAGTACAGCGCCGGGCACCAGCAGCCAGGACCGGCAGGGAGCAGAGTACAGCGCCGGGCACCAGGAGCCAGGACCGGCAGGGAGCGGGGTACAGCGCCGGACACCAGGAGCCAGGACCGGCAGGGAGCGGAGTACAGCGCCGGGCACCAGGAGCCAGGACCGGCAGGGAGCGGAGTACAGCGCCGGGCACCAGGAGCCAGGACCGGCAGGGAGCGGAGTACAGCGCCGGGCACCAGGAGCCAGGACCGGCAGGGAGCGGGGTACAGCGCCGGACACCAGGAGCCAGGACCGACAGGGAGCGGGGTACAGCGCCGTACACCAGGAGCCAGGACCGGCAGGGAGCAGAGTACAGCGCCGGGCACCAGGAGCCAGGACGGGCAGGGAGCGGAGTACAGCGCCGGACACCAGGAGCCAGGACCGGCAGGGAGCAGAGTACAGCGCCGGGCACCAGGAGCCAGGACCGGCAGGGAGCAGAGTACAGCGCCGGGCACCAGGAGCCAGGACCGGCAGGGAGCGGGGTACAGCGCCGGACACCAGGAGCCAGGACCGACAGGGAGCGGAGTACAGCGCCGGGCACCAGCAGCCAGGACCGGCAGGGAGCAGAGTACAGCGCCGGGCACCAGGAGCCAGGACCGGCAGGGAGCGGGGTACAGCGCCGGACACCAGGAGCCAGGACCGGCAGGGAGCGGAGTACAGCGCCGGGCACCAGGAGCCAGGACCGGCAGGGAGCGGAGTACAGCGCCGGGCACCAGGAGCCAGGACCGGCAGGGAGCGGAGTACAGCGCCGGGCACCAGGAGCCAGGACCGGCAGGGAGCGGGGTACAGCGCCGGACACCAGGAGCCAGGACCGACAGGGAGCGGGGTACAGCGCCGTACACCAGGAGCCAGGACCGGCAGGGAGCAGAGTACAGCGCCGGGCACCAGGAGCCAGGACGGGCAGGGAGCGGAGTACAGCGCCGGACACCAGGAGCCAGGACCGGCAGGGAGCAGAGTACAGCGCCGGGCACCAGGAGCCAGGACCGGCAGGGAGCAGAGTACAGCGCCGGGCACCAGGAGCCAGGACCGGCAGGGAGCGGGGTACAGCGCCGGACACCAGGAGCCAGGACCGACAGGGAGCGGAGTACAGCGCCGGGCACCAGGAGCCAGGACCGGCAGGGAGCGGGGTACAGCGCCGGACACCAGGAGCCAGGACCGACAGGGAGCGGAGTACAGCGCCGGGCACCAGGAGCCAGGACCGGCAGGGAGCAGAGTACAGCGCCGGGCACCAGGAGCCAGGACCGGCAGGGAGCGGGGTACAGCGCCGGACACCAGGAGCCAGGACCGACAGGGAGCGGAGTACAGCGCCGGGCACCAGGAGCCAGGACCGACAGGGAGCGGAGTACAGCGCCGGGCACCAGGAGCCAGGACCGGCAGGGAACAGAGTACAGCGCCGGGCACCAGGAGCCAGGACGGGCAGGGAGCGGAGTACAGCGCCGGGCACCAGGAGCCAGGACCGGCAGGGAGCAGAGTACAGCGCCGGGCACCAGGAGCCAGGACCGGCAGGGAGCAGAGTACAGCGCCGGGCACCAGGAGCCAGGACCGGCAGGGAGCGGGGTACAGCGCCGGACACCAGGAGCCAGGACCGGCAGGGAGCGGAGTACAGCGCCGGGCACCAGGAGCCAGGACCGGCAGTGAGCGGAGTACAGCGCCGGGCACCAGGAGCCAGGACCGGCAGGGAGCGGAGTACAGCGCCGGGCACCAGGAGCCAGGACCGGCAGGGAGCGGGGTACAGCGCCGGACACCAGGAGCCAGGACCGACAGGGAGCGGGGTACAGCGCCGTACACCAGGAGCCAGGACCGGCAGGGAGCAGAGTACAGCGCCGGGCACCAGGAGCCAGGACGGGCAGGGAGCGGAGTACAGCGCCGGGCACCAGGAGCCAGGACGGGCAGGGAGCGGAGTACAGCGCCGGACACCAGGAGCCAGGACCGGCAGGGAGCAGAGTACAGCGCCGGGCACCAGGAGCCAGGACCGGCAGGGAGCAGAGTACAGCGCCGGGCACCAGGAGCCAGGACCGGCAGGGAGCGGGGTACAGCGCCGGACACCAGGAGCCAGGACCGACAGGGAGCGGAGTACAGCGCCGGGCACCAGGAGCCAGGACCGACAGGGAGCGGAGTACAGCGCCGGACACCAAGAGCCAGGACCGGCAGGGAGCGGAGTACAGCGCCGGACACCAGGAGCCAGGACCGACAGGGAGCAGGGTACAGCGCCGGACACCAGGAGCCAGGACCGGCAGGGAGCGGAGTACAGCGCCGGGCACCAGGAGCCAGGACGGGCAGGGAGCGGAGTACAGCGCCGGGCACCAGGAGCCAGGACCGGCAGGGAGCAGAGTACAGCGCCGGGCACCAGGAGCCAGGACCGGCAGGGAGCAGAGTACAGCGCCGGGCACCAGGAGCCAGGACCGGCAGGGAGCGGAGTACAGCGCCGGGCACCAGGAGCCAGGACCGGCAGGGAGCGGGGTACAGCGCCGGACACCAGGAGCCAGGACCGACAGGGAGCGGGGTACAGCGCCGGACACCAGGAGCCAGGACCGGCAGGGAGCGGAGTACAGCGCCGGGCACCAGGAGCCAGGACGGGCAGGGAGCGGAGTACAGCGCCGGACACCAGGAGCCAGGACCGGCAGGGAGCAGAGTACAGCGCCGGGCACCAGGAGCCAGGACCGGCAGGGAGCAGAGTACAGCGCCGGGCACCAGGAGTCAGGACCGGCAGGGAGCGGGGTACAGCGCCGGACACCAGGAGCCAGGACCGACAGGGAGCGGAGTACAGCGCCGGGCACCAGGAGCCAGGACCGACAGGGAGCGGAGTACAGCGCCGGGCACCAGGACCGGCAGGGAGCGGGGTACAGCACCGGACACCAGGAGCCAGGACCGACAGGGAGCGGGGTACAGCGCCGGGCACCAGGAGCCAGGACCGACAGGGAGCGGAGTACAGCGCCGGACACCAAGAGCCAGGACCGGCAGGGAGCGGGGTACAGCGCCGGACACCAGGAGCCAGGACCGACAAGGAGCGGGGAACAGCGCCGGACACCAGGAGCCAGGACCGGCAGGGAGCGGAGTACAGCGCCGGGCACCAGGAGCCAGGACGGGCAGGGAGCGGAGTACAGCGCCGGACACCAGGAGCCAGGACCGGCAGGGAGCGGGGTACAGCGCCGGACACCAAGAGCCAGGACCGGCAGGGAGCGGGGTACAGCGCCGGACACCAGGAGCCAGGACCGACAGGGAGCGGGGTACAGCGCCGGGCACCAGGAGCCAGGACCGACAGGGAGCGGAGTACAGCGCCGGACACCAAGAGCCAGGACCGGCAGGGAGCGGGGTACAGCGCCGGACACCAGGAGCCAGGACCGACAGGGAGCGGGGTACAGCGTCGGACACCAGGAGCCAGGACCGGCAGGGAGCGGAGTACAGCGCCGGGCACCAGGAGCCAGGACGGGCAGGGAGCGGAGTACAGCGCCGGACACCAGGAGCCAGGACCGGCAGGGAGCAGAGTACAGCGCCGGGCACCAGGAGCCAGGACCGGCAGGGAGCAGAGTACAGCGCCGGGCACCAGGAGCCAGGACCGGCAGGGAGCGGAGTACAGCGCCGGGCACCAGGAGCCAGGACCGGCAGGGAGCGGAGTACAGCGCCGGACACCAGGAGCCAGGACCGGCAGGGAGCGGGGTACAGCGCCGGACACCAGGAGCCAGGACCGGCAGGGAGCGGAGTACAGCGCCGGACACCAGGAGCCAGGACCGACAGGGAGCGGGGTACAGCGCCGGACACCAGGAGCCAGGACGGGCAGGGAGCGGAGTACAGCGCCGGGCACCAGGAGCCAGGACCGGCAGGGAGCGGAGTACAGCGCCGGACACCAGGAGCCAGGACCGACAGGGAGCGGGGTACAGCGCCGGGCACCAGGAGCCAGGACCGACAGGGAGCGGAGTACAGCGCCGGACACCAAGAGCCAGGACCGGCAGGGAGCGGGGTACAGCGCCGGGCACCAGGAGCCAGGACCGGCAGGGAGCGGGGTACAGCGCCGGACACCAGGAGCCAGGACCGGCAGGGAGCGGAGTACAGCGCCGGACACCAGGAGCCAGGACCGACAGGGAGCGGAGTACAGCGCCGGGCACCAGGAGCCAGGACCGACAGGGAGCGGAGTACAGCGCCGGGCACCAGGAGCCAGGACCGACAGGGAGCGGAGTACAGCGCCGGACACCAAGAGCCAGGACCGGCAGGGAGCGGGGTACAGCGCCGGGCACCAGGAGCCAGGACCGGCAGGGAGCGGAGTACAGCGCCGGGCACCAGGAGCCAGGACCGACAGGGAGCGGAGTACAGCGCCGGGCACCAGGAGCCAGGACCGACAGGGAGCGGAGTACAGCGCCGGACACCAAGAGCCAGGACCGGCAGGGAGCGGAGTACAGCGCCGGACACCAGGAGCCAGGACCGGCAGGGAGCAGAGTACAGCGCCGGACACCAGGAGCCAGGACCGGCAGGGAGCAGAGTACAGCGCCGGGCACCAGGAGCCAGGACCGGCAGGGAGCGGAGTACAGCGCCGGGCACCAGGAGCCAGGACAGGCAGGGAGCAGAGTACAGCGCCGGGCACCAGGAGCCAGGACCGGCAGGGAGCGGGGTACAGCGCCGGACACCAGGAGCCAGGACCGGCAGGGAGCGGGGTACAGCGCCGGACACCAGGAGCCAGGACCGGCAGGGAGCGGAGTACAGCGCCGGGCACCAGGAGCCAGGACCGGCAGGGAGCGGAGTACAGCGCCGGGCACCAGGAGCCAGGACCGACAGGGAGCGGGGTACAGCGCCGGACACCAGGAGCCAGGACCGGCAGGGAGCGGAGTACAGCGCCGGGCACCAGGAGCCAGGACCGGCAGGGAGCGGAGTACAGCGCCGGACACCAGGAGCCAGGACCGGCAGGGAGCAGAGTACAGCGCCGGGCACCAGGAGCCAGGACCGGCAGGGAGCGGAGTACAGCGCCGGGCACCAGGAGCCAGGACAGGCAGGGAGCAGAGTACAGCGCCGGGCACCAGGAGCCAGGACGGGCAGGGAGCGGAGTACAGCGCCGGGCACCAGGAGCCAGGACAGGCAGGGAGCAGAGTACAGCGCCGGGCACCAGGAGCCAGGACCGGCAGGGAGCGGGGTACAGCGCCAGACACCAGGAGCCAGGACCGGCAGGGAGCGGGGTACAGCGCCGGACACCAGGAGCCAGGACCGGCAGGGAGCGGGGTACAGCGCCGGACACCAGGAGCCAGGACCGACAGGGAGCGGGGTACAGCGCCGGACACCAGGAGCCAGGACCGGCAGGGAGCGGAGTACAGCGCCGGACACCAGGAGCCAGGACCGACAGGGAGCAGAGTACAGCGCCGGACACCAGGAGCCAGGACCGGCAGGGAGCAGAGTACAGCGCCGGGCACCAGGAGCCAGGACCGACAGGGAGCGGGGTACAGCGCCGGGCACCAGGAGCCAGGACCGACAGGGAGCGGGGTACAGCGCCGGGCACCAGGAGCCAGGACCGACAGGGAGCGGAGTACAGCGCCGGACACCAGGAGCCAGGACCGGCAGGGAGCGGGGTACAGCGCCGGGCACCAGGAGCCAGGACCGACAGGGAGCGGGGTACAGCGCCGGGCACCAGGAGCCAGGACCGGCAGGGAGCGGAGTACAGCGCCGGGCACCAGGAGCCAGGACCGGCAGGGAGCGGGGTACAGCGCCGGGCACCAGGAGCCAGGACCGACAGGGAGCGGAGTACAGCGCCGGACACCAGGAGCCAGGACCGGCAGGGAGCGGAGTACAGCGCCGGGCACCAGGAGCCAGGACCGGCAGGGAGCGGAGTACAGCGCCGGACACCAAGAGCCAGGACCGGCAGGGAGCGGAGTACAGCGCCGGACACCAGGAGCCAGGACCGACAGGGAGCGGGGTACAGCGCCGGGCACCAGGAGCCAGGACCGACAGGGAGCGGGGTACAGCGCCGGGCACCAGGAGCCAGGACCGGCAGGGAGCGGAGTACAGCGCCGGGCACCAGGAGCCAGGACCGGCAGGGAGCGGGGTACAGCGCCGGGCACCAGGACCGACAGGGAGCGGAGTACAGCGCCGGACACCAGGAGCCAGGACCGGCAGGGAGCGGAGTACAGCGCCGGGCACCAGGAGCCAGGACCGGCAGGGAGCGGAGTACAGCGCCGGGCACCAAGAGCCAGGACCGGCAGGGAGCGGGGTACAGCGCCGGACACCAGGAGCCAGGACCGGCAGGGAGCGGGGTACAGCGCCGGACACCAGGAGCCAGGACCGGCAGGGAGCGGGGTACAGCGCCGGACACCAGGAGCCAGGACCGGCAGGGAGCGGAGTACAGCGCCGGGCACCAGGAGCCAGGACCGACAGGGAGCGGGGTACAGCGCCGGGCACCAGGAGCCAGGACCGACAGGGAGCGGGGTACAGCGCCGGGCACCAGGAGCCAGGACCGACAGGGAGCGGAGTACAGCGCCGGACACCAAGAGCCAGGACCGGCAGGGAGCGGGGTACAGCGCCGGGCACCAGGAGCCAGGACCGGCAGGGAGCGGGGTACAGCGCCGGACACCAGGAGCCAGGACCGACAGGGAGCGGGGTACAGCGCCGGGCACCAGGAGCCAGGACCGGCAGGGAGCGGGGTACAGCGCCGGGCACCAGGAGCCAGGACCGGCAGGGAGCGGGGTACAGCGCCGGACACCAGGAGCCAGGACCG
This sequence comes from Ranitomeya imitator, assembly GCF_032444005.1. Classification (NCBI taxonomy): domain Eukaryota; kingdom Metazoa; phylum Chordata; class Amphibia; order Anura; family Dendrobatidae; genus Ranitomeya; species Ranitomeya imitator. The sequence goes on along the minus strand of NC_091287.1, from coordinate 293,757,581 downwards.
ACAGGGAGCGGGGTACAGCGCCGGGCACCAGGAGCCAGGACCGGCAGGGAGCGGGGTACAGCGCCGGGCACCAGGAGCCAGGACCGGCAGGGAGCGGGGTACAGCGCCGGGCACCAGGAGCCAGGACCGGCAGGGAGCGGAGTACAGCGCCGGACACCAGGAGCCAGGACCGGCAGGGAGCGGAGTACAGCGCCGGGCACCAGGAGCCAGGACCGGCAGGGAGCGGAGTACAGCGCCGGACACCAAGAGCCAGGACCGGCAGGGAGCGGGGTACAGCGCCGGACACCAAGAGCCAGGACCGGCAGGGAGCGGGGTACAGCGCCGGATACCAGGAGCCAGGACCGGCAGGGAGCGGGGTACAGCGCCGGACACCAGGAGCCAGGACCGGCAGGGAGCGGAGTACAGCGCCGGGCACCAGGAGCCAGGACCGACAGGGAGCGGGGTACAGCGCCGGGCACCAGGAGCCAGGACCGACAGGGAGCGGGGTACAGCGCCGGGCACCAGGAGCCAGGACCGACAGGGAGCGGGGTACAGCGCCGGACACCAGGAGCCAGGACCGGCAGGGAGCAGGGTACAGCGCCGGGCACCAGGAGCCAGGACCGACAGGGAGCGGAGTACAGCGCCGGGCACCAGGAGCCAGGACCGGCAGGGAGCGGAGTACAGCGCCGGGCACCAGGAGCCAGGACCGGCAGGGAGCAGGGTACAGCGCCGGGCACCAGGAGCGACAGGGAGCGGGGTACAGCGCCGGGCACCAGGAGCCAGGACCGGCAGGGAGCGGAGTACATCGCCGGGCACCAGGAGCCAGGACCGGCAGGGAGCGGGGTACAGCGCCGGGCACCAGGAGCCAGGACCGGCAGGGAGCGGGGTACAGCGCCGGGCACCAGGAGCCAGGACCGGCAGGGAGCGGGGTACAGCGCCGAACACCAGGAGCCAGGACCGGCAGGGAGCAGGGTACAGCGCCGGGCACCAGGAGCCAGGACCGGCAGGGAGCAGGGTACAGCGCCGGACACCAGGAGCCAGGACCGGCAGGGAGCAGGGTACAGCGCCGGGCACCAGGAGCCAGGACCGACAGGGAGCGGAGTACAGCGCCGGGCACCAGGAGCCAGGACCGGCAGGGAGCGGAGTACAGCGCCGGGCACCAGGAGCCAGGACCGGCAGGGAGCAGGGTACAGCGCCGGGCACCAGGAGCGACAGGGAGCGGGGTACAGCGCCGGGCACCAGGAGCCAGGACCGGCAGGGAGCGGAGTACAGCGCCGGGCACCAGGAGCCAGGACCGGCAGGGAGCGGGGTACAGCGCCGGGCACCAGGAGCCAGGACCGGCAGGGAGCGGGGTACAGCGCCGGGCACCAGGAGCCAGGACCGGCAGGGAGCGGGGTACAGCGCCGAACACCAGGAGCCAGGACCGGCAGGGAGCAGGGTACAGCGCCGGGCACCAGGAGCCAGGACCGGCAGGGAGCGGGGTACAGCGCCGGGCACCAGGAGCCAGGACCGGCAGGGAGCGGGGTACAGCGCCGAACACCAGGAGCCAGGACCGGCAGGGAGCAGGGTACAGCGCCGGGCACCAGGAGCCAGGACCGGCAGGGAGCAGGGTACAGCGCCGGACACCAGGAGCCAGGACCGGCAGGGAGCAGGGTACAGCGCCGGGCACCAGGAGCCAGGACCGGCAGGGGGCAGGGTACAGCGCCGGGCACCAGGAGCCAGGACCGGCCATATATAGCAGTTGCTCACCTGCACTTGCAGTCGGGGGCTCAGCTGACAGGTCACGTGATTCACCCTTCTGCTCCCCGGGTCCTGGAAGTGTGTGAGGTACGTCGCCTTGGTAACAGCAGCCAGGGACAGGGGCGGGACGTATTTCGGAAGGCTCTCAATGACGTCTGAATGTTGTCTGCGTCCAACTATGGGAAGGGGCGGGATGAATGCGCGTGATTGGCTGCTGTTCCTCCAATGAGGAGAGTAGGAGGTGCCACCTCAAAGTCCCTGGCAGAGGCATAGGCGGTCACTATGACAACGGGAAACATGCAGGCGCTCCTCACACGTGCGGGGTCAGGGTTAACGCTGGAGGTGCAGTGCCGTGTGACTGACTGGCCACAGGGAGAACATGGGGGTGGTCAGAGATAAAGGTACCGTCACACTTAGCGACGCTGCAGCGATACCGACAACGATCCGGATCGCTGCAGCGTCGCTGTTTGGTCGCTGGAGAGCTGTCACACAGACCGCTCTCCAGCGACCAACGATGCCGGTAACCAGGGTAAACATCGGGTTACTAAGCGCAGGGCCGCGCTTAGTAACCCGATGTTTACCCTGGTTACCATGGTTGAAGTAAAAAAAACAAACACTACATACTTACCTACCGCTGTCTGTCCCCGGCGCTCTGCTTCTCTGGTCTGGCTGTGAGCTTCGGTCAGCCGGAAAGCAGAGCGGTGACGTCACCGCTCTGCTTTCCGGCCGCTGTGCTCACAGCCAATACAGGAGGAGAGCAGAGCACAGCGCCGGGGACAGACAGCGGTAGGTAAGTATGTAGTGTTTGTTTTTTTTACTTCAACCATGGTAACCAGGGTAAACATCGGGTTACTAAGCGCGGCCCTGCGCTTAGTAACCCGATGTTTACCCTGGTTACCGGCATCGTTGGTCGCTGGAGAGCGGTCTGTGTGACAGCTCTCCAGCGACCAAACAGCGACGCTGCAGCGATCCGGATCGTTGTCGGTATCGCTGCAGCGTCGCTATGTGTGACGGTACCTTAAGCCAATATACTCGTTACTCGAAATTTCTCGAGCACGCTCGGGGTCCTCTGAGTATTTTTTTTAGTGCTCGGATATTTCGTTTTTTTTGCCGCAGCTGAATGATTTACATGTGTTAGCCAGCATTAGTAAATGTGGGGATTCCCTAGCAACCAGGCAACCCCCACATGTACTTATGCTGGCTAACAGATGTAAATCATTCAGCTGCGGCAAGAAAAACGAAATCTGCGAGGACTAAAAAATACTCTGAGGACCCCCGAGCGTGCTCAAGAAATCTGGAGTAACGAGTATATTCGCTCATCACTAGTTGCTACAAGTTTAGTGATGGGCAGTCATGCTCTTTTTGATGCTATGGATGAGTTGTCTGTTTTGGATTTCTCAGCTTGTTCACCTGCAGATGGGTCGCTATGACAAGGGGTCTGCTGAAGACCCCATGCCTGCCATAATGGCGCCCCTGTGGCTGGCATTCATAGTGGACCCTGACATCACGGATTGTAGAATAAGCGATCAGACAATCACAGGCTCCAGGACCCCAATGGAACTAACAAAGTAAAAAAAGAGGTTTTTAAACAGCAGTTTTCATATTTAAATTCCCCAGAGGAGTGTGTAATTACCCTTCAGTGCAGGGATGTTCCCCTCCACAAAGAGAGACATTACCTCCTAGATCAGGAGTCCTCAAACCATGGCCCGTGGGCCACATGCAGCCCACCGAGGACATTTATCCGGCCCCTAGGCCGGGCCGACATTGAACGTCACTACAGTTGAATGCCGGCGGGCCCTGTAATCGCGGGCAGAACGAGGAGGCGGCAAGGAAAGGCAATGCACGGCCCTCCGTATGCAACACAGACCATCACGCCGCCTGTGCCAGATGAAGACGGAGTCGAGCGGGCACCTCTTCAGAGCAGGGGGGACATAGGTGAGCATTGGTGTATATATATATATTTTAATACTGAGTCCGGTCTATCATGCCAATTGGGGACATTTACCTGCCTATTGGGACCTATACTGCCTATTGGGGACATTTACCTGCCTATTGGGACCTATACTGCCTATTGGGGACATTTACCTGCCTGTTGGAGACCTATACTGCCTATTGGGGACCTATACTGCCTATTGGGAACCTATACTGCCTATTGGGGACATTTACCTGCCTGTTGGAGACCTATACTGCCTATTGGGGACCTATACTGCCTATTGGGAACCTATACTGCCTATTGGGGACATTTACCTGCCTGTTGGGGACCTATACTGCCTATTGGGGACATTTACCTGCCTGTTGGGGACCTATACTGCCTATTGGGGACATTTACCTGCCTGTTGGGGACCTATACTGCCTATTGGGGACATTTACCTGCCTGTTGGGGACCTATACTGCCTATTGAGACATTTACCTGCCTGTTGGGGACCTATACTGCCTATTGGGGATATTTACCTGCCTATTGGTGACCTATACTGCCTATTGGGACATTTACCTGCCTGTTGGGGACCTATACTGCCTATTGGGGATATTTACCTGCCTATTGGTGACCTATACTGCCTATTGGGACATTTATCTGCCTATTGGGGACCTATACTGCCTATTGGGACATTTACCTGCCTATTGGGGACCTATACTGCCTATTGGGAAATTTAGCTGCCTAATGGGGACGGGACCTATACTGCCTATTGGGGACATTTACCTGCCTATTGGGACATTTACCTACCTGTTGGGGACATTTACCTGCCTATTGGGGACCTATACTGCAGATTTGGGACTTATACTGCCTGTTTGGGACATTTACCTGCCAATTGGGGACTATGCTGGCTATGGGGGACCTATGCTGGCTATTGGGGACATTTACCTGCCTGTTGGGGACCTATACTGCCTGTTGGGGACATTTACCTGCCTGTTGGGGACCTATACTGCCTGTTTGGGACATTTGCCTAATGGGGACGGGACCTATACTGCCTATTGGGACATTTACCTGCCTATTGGAGACCTATATTGCCTACTGAGACATTTGCCTGCTTATTGGGGACATTTACCTGCCTATTGGGGACCTATACTGCCTATTGGGGACATTTGCTAATTGGGGACTATGCTGGCTGTGGGGGACCTATGCTGGCTATTGGGGACATTTACCTGCCTATTGGGGACCTATACTGCCTGTGGGGGACATTTACCTGCCAATTGGGGACTATGCTGGCTAAGGGGGACCTATGCTGGCTATTGGGGACATTTACCTGCCTATTGGGGACCTATACTGCCTGTGGGGGACATTTACCTGCCAATTGGGGACTATGCTGGCTATGGGGGACCTATGCTGGCTATTGGGGACATGTACATGCCCATTGGGGACCTATACTGCCTGTTTGAGACATTTACCTAATGGAGACGGGACCTATACTGCCTATTGGGACATTTACCTGCCTATTTTGGACCTATACTGCCTATTGAGGACTATGCTGGCTGTGGGGGGACCTATGCTGGCTATTGGGGATATTAACCTGCCTATTGGGGACCTATACTGCCTATTGGGGACATTTACCTGCCTATTGGGGACCTATACTGCCTGTTGGGACATTTACCTGGCAATTCGGGACTATGCTGGCTATGGGGGACCTATGCTGGCTATTAGGGACATTTACCTTCCTGTTGGAGACCTTTATTGCCTACTGGGACATTTACCTGCCTATTGGGACATTTACCTGCCTATTGGGGACCTATACTGCCTATTGGGGACATTTGCCAATTGGGGACTATGCTGGCTGTGGGGGACCTATGCTGGCTATTGGGGACATTTACCTGCCTATTGGGGACCTATACTGCCTGCTGGGGACATTTACCTGCAAATTGGGGACTATGCTGGCTATTGGGACCTATGCTAGCTATTGGGGATATTAACCTGCCTATTGGGGACCTATACTGCCTATTGGGGACATTTACATGCCTATTGGGGACCTATACTGCCCATTGGGGACCTATACTGCCTGTTGGGACATTTACCTGCCAATTGGGGACTATGCTGGCTATGGGGGACCTATGCTGGCTATTAGGGACATTTACCTGCCTGTTGGGGATTTATTCTGCCCATTGGGGTCCTATACTGCCTGTTTGGGACATTTACATGCCCATTGGGGACCTATACTGCCTGTTGGGACATTTACCTGCCAATTCGGGACTATGCTGGCTATGGGGGACCTATGCTGGCTATTAGGGACATTTACCTTCCTGTTGGGGACTTATACTGCCCATTGGGGTCCTATACTGCCTGTTTGGTACATTTACATGCCCATTGGGGACCTATACTGCCTGTTTGGGACATTTACCTAATGGGGACGGGACCTATACTGCCTATTGGGACATTTACCTGCCTATTGGAGACCTTTATTGCCTACTGGGACATTTACCTGCCTATTGGGACATTTACCTGCCTATTGGGGACCTATACTGCCTATTGGGGACATTTGCCAATTGGGGACTATGCTGGCTGTGGGGGACCTATGCTGGCTATTGGAGACATTTACCTGTCTATTGGGGACCTATACTGCCTATTGGGGACATTTGCCAATTGGGGACTATGCTGGCTGTGGGGGACCTATGCTGGCTATTGGAGACATTTACCTGCCTATTGGGGACCTATACTGCCTATTGGGGACATTTGCCAATTGGGGACTATGCTGGCTGTGGGGGACCTATGCTGGCTATTGGGGACATTTACCTGCCTATTGGGGACCTATACTGCCTGTTGGGGACATTTACCTGCCAATTGGGGACTATGCTGGCTATGGGGGACCTATGCTGGCTATTGGAGACATTTACCTGTCTATTGGGGACCTATACTGCATATTGGGGGCCTATACTGCCTATTGGGGACATTTGCCAATTGGGGACTATGCTGGCTATGGGGGACTTATACTGCCTATTGGGGACCTATACTGCCTATTGGGGACCTATACTGCCTATTGGGGACATTTGCCAATTGGGGACTATGCTGGCTATGGGGGACCTATGCTGGCTGTTGGGTACATTTACCTGCCTATTGGGGACCTATACTGCCTGTTGGGACATTTACCTGCCAATTGGGGACTATGCTGGCTATGGGGGACCTATGCTGGCTATTAGGGACATTTACCTGCCTGTTGGGGACTTATACTGCCCATTGGGGTCCTATACTGCCTGTTTGGGACATTTACATGCCCATTGGGGACCTATACTGCCTGTTTGGGAGATTTACCTAATGGGGACGGGACGTATACTGCCTATTGGGACATTTACCTGCATTTTGGAGACCTATATTACCTACTGGGACATTTACCTGCCTATTGGGACATTTACCTGCCTATTGGGGACCTATACTGCCTATTGGGGACATTTGCCAATTGGGGACTATGCTGGCTGTGGGGGACCTATGCTGGCTATTGGGGACATTTACCTGTCTATTGGGGACCTATACTGCCTGTTGGGGACATTTACCTGCCAATTGGGGACTATGCTGGCTATGGGGGACCTATGCTGGCTATTGGAGACATTTACCTGTCTATTGGGGACCTATACTGCATATTGGGGGCCTATACTGCCTATTGGGGACATTTGCCAATTGGGGACTATGCTGGCTATGGGGGACTTATACTGCCTATTGGGGACATTTACCTGCCTATTGGGGACCTATACTGCCTCTTGGGGACATTTGCCAATTGGGGACTATGCTGGCTATGGGGGACCTATGCTGGCTGTTGGGGACATTTACCTGCCAACTGGGGACTATGCTGGCTATTGGGACCTATGCTAGCTATTGGGGATATTAACCTGCCTATTGGGGACCTATACTGCCTATTGGGGACATTTACATGCCTATTGGGGACCTATACTGCCCATTGGGGACCTATACTGCCTGTTTGGGACATTTACATGCCCATTGGGGACCTATACTGCCTGTTGGGACATTTACCTGCCAATTGGGGACTATGCTGGCTATGGGGGACATATGCTGGCTATTAGGGACATTTACCTGCCTGTTGGGGACTTATACTGCCCATTGGGGTCCTATACTGCCTGTTTGGGACATTTACATGCCCATTGGGGACCTATACTGCCTGTTTGGGACATTTACCTAATGGGGACGGGACCTATACTGCCTATTGAGACATTTACCTGCCTATTGGAGACCTTTATTGCCTACTGGGACATTTAGCTGCCTATTGGGACATTTACCTGCCTATTGGGGACCTATACTGCCTATTGGGGACATTTGCCAATTGGGGACTATGCTGGCTATGGGGGACTTATACTGCCTATTGGGGACATTTACCTGCCTATTGGGGACCTATACTGCCTGTTGGGGACATTTACCTGCCAATTGGGGACTATGCTGGCTATGGGGGACCTATGCTGGCTATTGGAGACATTTACCTGTCTATTGGGGACCTATACTGCATATTGGGGGCCTATACTGCCTATTGGGGACATTTGCCAATTGGGGACTATGCTGGCTATGGGGGACTTATACTGCCTATTGGGGACATTTACCTGCCTATTGGGGACCTATACTGCCTATTGGGGACCTATACTGCCTATTGGGGACATTTGCCAATTGGGGACTATGCTGGCTATGGGGGACCTATGCTGGCTGTTGGGGACATTTACCTGCCTATTGGGGACCTATACTGCCTGTTGGGACATTTACCTGCCAATTGGGGACTATGCTGGCTATGGGGGACCTATACTGCCTGTTTGGGACATTTACATGCCCATTGGGGACCTATACTGCCTGTTTGGGAGATTTACCTAATGGGGACGGGACGTATACTGCCTATTGGGACATTTACCTGCCTATTGGGGACCTATACTGCCTATTGGGGACATTTGCCAATTGGGGACTATGCTGGCTGTTGGGGACCTATGCTGGCTATTGGGGACATTTACCTGCCTATTGGGGACCTATACTGCCTGTTGGGGACATTTACCTGCCAATTGGGGACTATGCTGGCTATGGGGGACCTATGCTGGCTATTGGAGACATTTACCTGTCTATTGGGGACCTATACTGCATATTGGGGGCCTATACTGCCTATTGGGGACATTTGCCAATTGGGGACTATGCTGGCTATGGGAGACTTATACTGCCTATTGGGGACATTTACCTGCCTATTGGGGACCTATACTGCCTATTGGGGACATTTGCCAATTGGGGACTATGCTGGCTATGGGGGACCTATGCTGGCTGTTGGGGACATTTACCTGCCTATTGGGGACCTATACTGCCTGTTGGGACATTTACCTGCCAATTGGGGACTATGCTGGCTATGGGGGACCTATGCTGGCTATTAGGGACATTTACCTGCCTGTTGGGGACTTATACTGCCCATTGGGGTCCTATACTGCCTGTTTGGGACATTTACATGCCCATTGGTGACCTATACTGCCTGTTTGGGAGATTTACCTAATGGGGACGGGACCTATACTGCCTATTGGGACATTTACCTGCATTTTGGAGACCTATATTACCTACTGGGACATTTACCTGCCTATTGGGGACATTTACCTGCCTATTGGGGACCTATACTACCTATTGGGGACATTTGCCAATTGGGGACTATGCTGGCTGTGGGGGACCTATGCTAACTATTGGGGACATTTACCTGCCTATTGGGGACCTATACATTTATCTGCCTGTTGGGGACATTTACCTGCCAATTGGGGACCTATGCTGGCTATTGGGGACATTTACCTGCCTATTGGGGACCTATACTGCCTATTGGGGACCTATACTGCCTATTGGGGACCTATACTGCCTATTGGGGACATTTACATGCCTATTGGGGACCTATACTGCCCATTGGGGACCTATACTGCCTGTTTCGGACATTTACATGCCCAATGGGGACCTATACTGCCTGTTTGGGACATTAACCTAATGGGGACGGGACCTATACTGTCTATTGGGACATTTACCTGCCTATTGGAGACCTATATTGCCTACTGGGACATTTACCTGCCTATTGGGGATATTTACCTGCCTATTGGGGACCTATACTGCCTATTGGGGACATTTGCCAATTGGGGACTATGCTGGCTGTGGGGGACCTATGCTGGCTATTGGGGACATTTACCTGCCTATTGGGGACCTATCCTGCCTATTGGGGGCCTATACTGCCTATTGGGGACCTATACTGCATATTGGGGACATTTGCCAATTGGGGACTATGCTGGCTATGGGGGACCTATATTGCCTATTGGGGAAATTTACCTGCCAATTGGGGACCTATACTACCTATTGGGGACCTATACTGCCTATTGGGGACATTTGCCAATTGGGGACTATGCTGGCTATGGGGGACCTATGCTGGCTGTTGGGGACATTTACCTGCCTATTGGGGACCTATACTGCCTGTTGGGACATTTGCCTGCCAATTGGGGACTATGCTGGCTATGGGGGACCTATGCTGGCTATTAGGGACATTTACCTGCCTGTTGGGGACCTATACTGCCCATTGGGGTACTATACTGCCTGTTTGGGACATTTACATGCCCATTGGGGACCTATACTGCCTATTGGGACATTTACCTGTCTATAGGAGACCTATATTGCCTACTGGGACATTTACCTGCCTATTGGGGACATTTACCTGCCTATTGGGGACCTATACTGCCTATTGGGGACATTTGCCAATTGGGGACTATGCTGGGTGTGGGGGACCTATGCTGGCTATTGGGGACATTTACCTGCCTATTGGGGACCTATACTGCCTGCTGGGGACATTTACCTGCCAATTGGGGACTATGCTGGCTATTGGGACCTATGCTAGCTATTGGGGATATTAACCTGCCTATTGGGGACCTATACTGCCTATTGGGGACATTTACATGCCTATTGGGGACCTATACTGCCCATTGGGGACCTATACTGCCTGTTGGGACATTTACCTGCCAATTGGGGACCTATGCTGGCTATTAGGGACATTTACCTGCCTGTTGGGGACTTATTCTGCCCATTGGGGTCCTATACTGCTTGTTTGGGACATTTACATGCCCATTGGGGACCTATACTGCCTGTTGGGACATTTACCTGCCAATTCGGGACTATGCTGGCTATGGGGGACCTATGCTGGCTATTAGGGACATTTACCTTCCTGTTGGGGACTTATACTGCCCATTGGGGTCCTATACTGCCTGTTTGGTACATTTACATGCCCATTGGGGACCTATACTGCCTGTTTGGGACATTTACCTAATGGGGACGGGACCTATACTGCCTATTGGGACATTTACCTGCCTATTGGAGACCTTTATTGCCTACTGGGACATTTACCTGCCTATTGGGACATTTACCTGCCTATTGGGGACCTATACTGCCTATTGGGGACATTTGCCAATTGGGGACTATGCTGGCTGTGGGGGACCTATGCTGGCTATTGGGGACATTTACCTGCCTATTGGGGACCTATACTGCCTGTTGGGGACATTTACCTGCCAATTGGGGACTATGCTGGCTATGGGGGACCTATGCTGGCTATTGGAGACATTTACCTGTCTATTGGGGACCTATACTGCATATTGGGGGCCTATACTGCCTATTGGGGACATTTGCCAATTGGGGACTATGCTGGCTATGGGGGACTTATACTGCCTATTGGGGACCTATACTGCCTATTGGGGACCTATACTGCCTATTGGGGACATTTGCCAATTGGGGACTATGCTGGCTATGGGGGACCTATGCTGGCTGTTGGGTACATTTACCTGCCTATTGGGGACCTATACTGCCTGTTGGGACATTTACCTGCCAATTGGGGACTATGCTGGCTATGGGGGACCTATGCTGGCTATTAGGGACATTTACCTGCCTGTTGGGGACTTATACTGCCCATTGGGGTCCTATACTGCCTGTTTGGGACATTTACATGCCCATTGGGGACCTATACTGCCTGTTTGGGAGATTTACCTAATGGGGACGGGACGTATACTGCCTATTGGGACATTTACCTGCATTTTGGAGACCTATATTACCTACTGGGACATTTACCTGCCTATTGGGACATTTACCTGCCTATTGGGGACCTATACTGCCTATTGGGGACATTTGCCAATTGGGGACTATGCTGGCTGTGGGGGACCTATGCTGGCTATTGGGGACATTTACCTGTCTATTGGGGACCTATACTGCCTGTTGGGGACATTTACCTGCCAATTGGGGACTATGCTGGCTATGGGGGACCTATGCTGGCTATTGGAGACATTTACCTGTCTATTGGGGACCTATACTGCATATTGGGGGCCTATACTGCCTATTGGGGACATTTGCCAATTGGGGACTATGCTGGCTATGGGGGACTTATACTGCCTATTGGGGACATTTACCTGCCTATTGGGGACCTATACTGCCTATTGGGGACATTTGCCAATTGGGGACTATGCTGGCTATGGGGGACCTATGCTGGCTGTTGGGGACATTTACCTGCCTATTGGGGACCTATACTGCCTGTTGGGACATTTACCTGCCAATTGGGGACTATGCTGGCTATTGGGACCTATGCTAGCTATTGGGGATATTAACCTGCCTATTGGGGACCTATACTGCCTATTGGGGACATTTACATGCCTATTGGGGACCTATACTGCCCATTGGGGACCTATACTGCCTGTTTGGGACATTTACATGCCCATTGGGGACCTATACTGCCTGTTGGGACATTTACCTGCCAATTGGGGACTATGCTGGCTATGGGGGACATATGCTGGCTATTAGGGACATTTACCTGCCTGTTGGGGACTTATACTGCCCATTGGGGTCCTATACTGCCTGTTTGGGACATTTACATGCCCATTGGGGACCTATACTGCCTGTTTGGGACATTTACCTAATGGGGACGGGACCTATACTGCCTATTGAGACATTTACCTGCCTATTGGAGACCTTTATTGCCTACTGGGACATTTAGCTGCCTATTGGGACATTTACCTGCCTATTGGGGACCTATACTGCCTATTGGGGACATTTGCCAATTGGGGACTATGCTGGCTATGGGGGACTTATACTGCCTATTGGGGACATTTACCTGCCTATTGGGGACCTATACTGCCTGTTGGGGACATTTACCTGCCAATTGGGGACTATGCTGGCTATGGGGGACCTATGCTGGCTATTGGAGACATTTACCTGTCTATTGGGGACCTATACTGCATATTGGGGGCCTATACTGCCTATTGGGGACATTTGCCAATTGGGGACTATGCTGGCTATGGGGGACTTATACTGCCTATTGGGGACATTTACCTGCCTATTGGGGACCTATACTGCCTATTGGGGACCTATACTGCCTATTGGGGACATTTGCCAATTGGGGACTATGCTGGCTATGGGGAACCTATGCTGGCTGTTGGGGACATTTACCTGCCTATTGGGGACCTATACTGCCTGTTGGGACATTTACCTGCCAATTGGGGACTATGCTGGCTATGGGGGACCTATACTGCCTGTTTGGGACATTTACATGCCCATTGGGGACCTATACTGCCTGTTTGGGAGATTTACCTAATGGGGACGGGACGTATACTGCCTATTGGGACATTTACCTGCCTATTGGGGACCTATACTGCCTATTGGGGACATTTGCCAATTGGGGACTATGCTGGCTGTTGGGGACCTATGCTGGCTATTGGGGACATTTACCTGCCTATTGGGGACCTATACTGCCTGTTGGGGACATTTACCTGCCAATTGGGGACTATGCTGGCTATGGGGGACCTATGCTGGCTATTGGAGACATTTACCTGTCTATTGGGGACCTATACTGCATATTGGGGGCCTATACTGCCTATTGGGGACATTTGCCAATTGGGGACTATGCTGGCTATGGGAGACTTATACTGCCTATTGGGGACATTTACCTGCCTATTGGGGACCTATACTGCCTATTGGGGACATTTGCCAATTGGGGACTATGCTGGCTATGGGGGACCTATGCTGGCTGTTGGGGACATTTACCTGCCTATTGGGGACCTATACTGCCTGTTGGGACATTTACCTGCCAATTGGGGACTATGCTGGCTATGGGGGACCTATGCTGGCTATTAGGGACATTTACCTGCCTGTTGGGGACTTATACTGCCCATTGGGGTCCTATACTGCCTGTTTGGGACATTTACATGCCCATTGGTGACCTATACTGCCTGTTTGGGAGATTTACCTAATGGGGACGGGACGTATACTGCCTATTGGGACATTTACCTGCATTTTGGAGACCTATATTACCTACTGGGACATTTACCTGCCTATTGGGGACATTTACCTGCCTATTGGGGACCTATACTACCTATTGGGGACATTTGCCAATTGGGGACTATGCTGGCTGTGGGGGACCTATGCTAACTATTGGGGACATTTACCTGCCTATTGGGGACCTATACATTTATCTGCCTGTTGGGGACATTTACCTGCCAATTGGGGACCTATGCTGGCTATTGGGGACATTTACCTGCCTATTGGGGACCTATACTGCCTATTGGGGACCTATACTGCCTATTGGGGACCTATACTGCCTATTGGGGACATTTACATGCCTATTGGGGACCTATACTGCCCATTGGGGACCTATACTGCCTGTTTCGGACATTTACATGCCCAATGGGGACCTATACTGCCTGTTTGGGACATTTACCTAATGGGGACGGGACCTATACTGTCTATTGGGACATTTACCTGCCTATTGGAGACCTATATTGCCTACTGGGACATTTACCTGCCTATTGGGGATATTTACCTGCCTATTGGGGACCTATACTGCCTATTGGGGACATTTGCCAATTGGGGACTATGCTGGCTGTGGGGGACCTATGCTGGCTATTGGGGACATTTACCTGCCTATTGGGGACCTATCCTGCCTATTGGGGGCCTATACTGCCTATTGGGGACCTATACTGCATATTGGGGACATTTGCCAATTGGGGACTATGCTGGCTATGGGGGACCTATATTGCCTATTGGGGAAATTTACCTGCCAATTGGGGACCTATACTACCTATTGGGGACCTATACTGCCTATTGGGGACATTTGCCAATTGGGGACTATGCTGGCTATGGGGGACCTATGCTGGCTGTTGGGGACATTTACCTGCCTATTGGGGACCTATACTGCCTGTTGGGACATTTGCCTGCCAATTGGGGACTATGCTGGCTATGGGGGACCTATGCTGGCTATTAGGGACATTTACCTGCCTGTTGGGGACCTATACTGCCCATTGCGGTACTATACTGCCTGTTTGGGACATTTACATGCCCATTGGGGACCTATACTGCCTATTGGGACATTTACCTGTCTATAGGAGACCTATATTGCCTACTGGGACATTTACCTGCCTATTGGGGACATTTACCTGCCTATTGGGGACCTATACTGCCTATTGGGGACATTTGCCAATTGGGGACTATGCTGGGTGTGGGGGACCTATGCTGGCTATTGGGGACATTTACCTGCCTATTGGGGACCTATACTGCCTGCTGGGGACATTTACCTGCCAATTGGGGACTATGCTGGCTATTGGGACCTATGCTAGCTATTGGGGATATTAACCTGCCTATTGGGGACCTATACTGCCTATTGGGGACATTTACATGCCTATTGGGGACCTATACTGCCCATTGGGGACCTATACTGCCTGTTGGGACATTTACCTGCCAATTGGGGACTATGCTGGCTATGGGGGACCTATGCTGGCTATTAGGGACATTTACCTGCCTGTTGGGGACTTATTCTGCCCATTGGGGTCCTATACTGCCTGTTTGGGACATTTACATGCCCATTGGGGACCTATACTGCCTGTTGGGACATTTACCTGCCAATTCGGGACTATGCTGGCTATGGGGGACCTATGCTGGCTATTAGGGACATTTACCTTCCTGTTGGGGACTTATACTGCCCATTGGGGTCCTATACTGCCTGTTTGGTACATTTACATGCCCATTGGGGACCTATACTGCCTGTTTGGGACATTTACCTAATGGGGACGGGACCTATACTGCCTATTGGGACATTTACCTGCCTATTGGAGACCTTTATTGCCTACTGGGACATTTACCTGCCTATTGGGACATTTACCTGCCTATTGGGGACCTATACTGCCTATTGGGGACATTTGCCAATTGGGGACTATGCTGGCTGTGGGGGACCTATGCTGGCTATTGGGGACATTTACCTGCCTATTGGGGAGCTATACTGCCTGTTGGGGACATTTACCTGCCAATTGGGGACTATGCTGGCTATGGGGGACCTATGCTGGCTATTGGAGACATTTACCTGTCTATTGGGGACCTATACTGCATATTGGGGGCCTATACTGCCTATTGGGGACATTTGCCAATTGGGGACTATGCTGGCTATGGGGGACTTATACTGCCTATTGGGGACCTATACTGCCTATTGGGGACCTATACTGCCTATTGGGGACATTTGCCAATTGGGGACTATGCTGGCTATGGGGGACCTATGCTGGCTGTTGGGTACATTTACCTGCCTATTGGGGACCTATACTGCCTGTTGGGACATTTACCTGCCAATTGGGGACTATGCTGGCTATGGGGGACCTATGCTGGCTATTAGGGACATTTACCTGCCTGTTGGGGACTTATACTGCCCATTGGGGTCCTATACTGCCTGTTTGGGACATTTACATGCCCATTGGGGACCTATACTGCCTGTTTGGGAGATTTACCTAATGGGGACGGGACGTATACTGCCTATTGGGACATTTACCTGCATTTTGGAGACCTATATTACCTACTGGGACATTTACCTGCCTATTGGGACATTTACCTGCCTATTGGGGACCTATACTGCCTATTGGGGACATTTGCCAATTGGGGACTATGCTGGCTGTGGGGGACCTATGCTGGCTATTGGGGACATTTACCTGTCTATTGGGGACCTATACTGCCTGTTGGGGACATTTACCTGCCAATTGGGGACTATGCTGGCTATGGGGGACCTATGCTGGCTATTGGAGACATTTACCTGTCTATTGGGGACCTATACTGCATATTGGGGGCCTATACTGCCTATTGGGGACATTTGCCAATTGGGGACTATGCTGGCTATGGGGGACTTATACTGCCTATTGGGGACATTTACCTGCCTATTGGGGACCTATACTGCCTATTGGGGACATTTGCCAATTGGGGACTATGCTGGCTATGGGGGACCTATGCTGGCTGTTGGGGACATTTACCTGCCTATTGGGGACCTATACTGCCTGTTGGGACATTTACCTGCCAATTGGGGACTATGCTGGCTATTGGGACCTATGCTAGCTATTGGGGATATTAACCTGCCTATTGGGGACCTATACTGCCTATTGGGGACATTTACATGCCTATTGGGGACCTATACTGCCCATTGGGGACCTATACTGCCTGTTTGGGACATTTACATGCCCATTGGGGACCTATACTGCCTGTTGGGACATTTACCTGCCAATTGGGGACTATGCTGGCTATGGGGGACCTATGCTGGCTATTAGGGACATTTACCTGCCTGTTGGGGACTTATACTGCCCATTGGGGTCCTATACTGCCTGTTTGGGACATTTACATGCCCATTGGGGACCTATACTGCCTGTTTGGGACATTTACCTAATGGGGACGGGACCTATACTGCCTATTGAGACATTTACCTGCCTATTGGAGACCTTTATTGCCTACTGGGACATTTAGCTGCCTATTGGGACATTTACCTGCCTATTGGGGACCTATACTGCCTATTGGGGACATTTGCCAATTGGGGACTATGCTGGCTATGGGGGACTTATACTGCCTATTGGGGACATTTACCTGCCTATTGGGGACCTATACTGCCTGTTGGGGACATTTACCTGCCAATTGGGGACTATGCTGGCTATGGGGGACCTATGCTGGCTATTGGAGACATTTACCTGTCTATTGGGGACCTATACTGCATATTGGGGGCCTATACTGCCTATTGGGGACATTTGCCAATTGGGGACTATGCTGGCTATGGGGGACTTATACTGCCTATTGGGGACATTTACCTGCCTATTGGGGACCTATACTGCCTATTGGGGACCTATACTGCCTATTGGGGACATTTGCCAATTGGGGACTATGCTGGCTATGGGGGACCTATGCTGGCTGTTGGGGACATTTACCTGCCTATTGGGGACCTATACTGCCTGTTGGGACATTTACCTGCCAATTGGGGACTATGCTGGCTATGGGGAACCTATACTGCCTGTTTGGGACATTTACATGCCCATTGGGGACCTATACTGCCTGTTTGGGAGATTTACCTAATGGGGACGGGACGTATACTGCCTATTGGGACATTTACCTGCCTATTGGGGACCTATACTGCCTATTGGGGACATTTGCCAATTGGGGACTATGCTGGCTGTTGGGGACCTATGCTGGCTATTGGGGACATTTACCTGCCTATTGGGGACCTATACTGCCTGTTGGGGACATTTACCTGCCAATTGGGGACTATGCTGGCTATGGGGGACCTATGCTGGCTATTGGAGACATTTACCTGTCTATTGGGGACCTATACTGCATATTGGGGGCCTATACTGCCTATTGGGGACATTTGCCAATTGGGGACTATGCTGGCTATGGGAGACTTATACTGCCTATTGGGGACATTTACCTGCCTATTGGGGACCTATACTGCCTATTGGGGACATTTGCCAATTGGGGACTATGCTGGCTATGGGGGACCTATGCTGGCTGTTGGGGACATTTACCTGCCTATTGGGGACCTATACTGCCTGTTGGGACATTTACCTGCCAATTGGGGACTATGCTGGCTATGGGGGACCTATGCTGGCTATTAGGGACATTTACCTGCCTGTTGGGGACTTATACTGCCCATTGGGGTCCTATACTGCCTGTTTGGGACATTTACATGCCCATTGGTGACCTATACTGCCTGTTTGGGAGATTTACCTAATGGGGACGGGACCTATACTGCCTATTGGGACATTTACCTGCATTTTGGAGACCTATATTACCTACTGGGACATTTACCTGCCTATTGGGGACATTTACCTGCCTATTGGGGACCTATACTACCTATTGGGGACATTTGCCAATTGGGGACTATGCTGGCTGTGGGGGACCTATGCTAACTATTGGGGACATTTACCTGCCTATTGGGGACCTATACATTTATCTGCCTGTTGGGGACATTTACCTGCCAATTGGGGACCTATGCTGGCTATTGGGGACATTTACCTGCCTATTGGGGACCTATACTGCCTATTGGGGACCTATACTGCCTATTGGGGACATTTACATGCCTATTGGGGACCTATACTGCCCATTGGGGACCTATACTGCCTGTTTCGGACATTTACATGCCCAATGGGGACCTATACTGCCTGTTTGGGACATTTACCTAATGGGGACGGGACCTATACTGTCTATTGGGACATTTACCTGCCTATTGGAGACCTATATTGCCTACTGGGACATTTACCTGCCTATTGGGGATATTTACCTGCCTATTGGGGACCTATACTGCCTATTGGGGACATTTGCCAATTGGGGACTATGCTGGCTGTGGGGGACCTATGCTGGCTATTGGGGACATTTACCTGCCTATTGGGGACCTATCCTGCCTATTGGGGGCCTATACTGCCTATTGGGGACCTATACTGCATATTGGGGACATTTGCCAATTGGGGACTATGCTGGCTATGGGGGACCTATATTGCCTATTGGGGAAATTTACCTGCCAATTGGGGACCTATACTACCTATTGGGGACCTATACTGCCTATTGGGGACATTTGCCAATTGGGGACTATGCTGGCTATGGGGGACCTATGCTGGCTGTTGGGGACATTTACCTGCCTATTGGGGACCTATACTGCCTGTTGGGACATTTGCCTGCCAATTGGGGACTATGCTGGCTATGGGGGACCTATGCTGGCTATTAGGGACATTTACCTGCCTGTTGGGGACCTATACTGCCCATTGGGGTACTATACTGCCTGTTTGGGACATTTACATGCCCATTGGGGACCTATACTGCCTATTGGGACATTTACCTGTCTATAGGAGACCTATATTGCCTACTGGGACATTTACCTGCCTATTGGGGACATTTACCTGCCTATTGGGGACCTATACTGCCTATTGGGGACATTTGCCAATTGGGGACTATGCTGGGTGTGGGGGACCTATGCTGGCTATTGGGGACATTTACCTGCCTATTGGGGACATTTACCTGCCAATTGGGGACTATGCTGGCTATGGGGGACCTATGCTGGCTATTGGGGACTTTTACCTGCCTATTGGGGACCTATACTGCCTATTGGGGACCTATACTGCCTATTGGGGACCTTTACATGCCTATTGGGGACCTTTGCTGCCTATTGGGGACATTTGCCAATTGGGGACTATGCTGGCTGTGGGGGACGTATGCTGGCTATTGGGGACATTTACCTGCCTATTGGGGACCTATACTGCCTATTGGGGACCTTTACTGCCTATTGGGGACATTTGCCAATTGGGGACTATGCTGGCTGTGGCGGACCTATGCTGGCTATTGGGGACATTTACCTGCCTATTGGGGACCTATACTGCCTATTGGGGACCTATACTGCCTATTGGGGACCTTTACATGCCTATTGGGGACCTTTACTGCCTATTGGGGACCTATACTGCTTGTTTGGGACATTTACATGCCCATTGGGGACCTATACTGCCTGTTTGGGACATTTACCTGATGGGGACGGGACATTTACCTGCCTATTGGGGACCTATACTGCCTATTGGGGACATTTGTCAATTGGGCACTATGCTGGCTGTGGGGGACCTATGCTGGCTATTGGGGACATTTACCTGCCTAATGGGGACCTATACTGCCTGTTGGGTACATTTACTTGCCAATTGGGGATTATGCTGGCTATGGGGGACCTATGCTGGCTATTGTGGACATTTACCTGCCTATTGGGGACCTATACTGTCTATTGGGGACCTATACTGCCTATTGGGGACATTTACATGCCTATTGGGGACCTATACTGCCTATTGGGGACCTATACTGCTTGTTTGGGACATTTACATGCCCATTGGGGACCTATACTGCCTGTTTGGGACATTTACCTAATGGGGACGGGACTTATACTGCCTATTGGGACATTTACCTGCCTATTGGGGACCTATACTGCCTATTGGGGACATTTGCCAATTGGGCACTATGCTGGCTGTGGGGGACCTATGCTGGCTATTGGGGACATTTACCTGCCTATTGGGGACCTATACTGCCTGTTTGGGACATCTACATGCCCATTGGACACCTATACTGCCTGTTTGGGACATTTACCTAATAGGGACGGGACCTATACTGCCTATTGGGACATTTACCTGCCTATTGGAGACCTATATTGCCTACTGGGACATTTACCTGCCTATTGGGGATATTTACCTGCCTATTGGGGACCTATACTGCCTATTGGGGACATTTGCCAATTGGGGACTATGCTGGCTGTGGGGGACCTATGCTGGCTATTGGGGACATTTACCTGCCTATTGGGGACCTATACTGCCTATTGGGGACCTATACTGCCTATTGGGGACCTATACTGCATATTGGGGACATTTGCCAATTGGGGACTATGCTGGCTATGGGGGACCTATGCTGGCTATTGGGGACATTTACCTGTCTATTGGGGACCTATACTGCCTATTGGGGACCTATACTGCCTATTGTGGACCTATACTGCATATTGGGGACATTTGCCAATTGGGGACTATGCTGGCTATGGGGGACCTATACTGCCTATTGGGGACATTTACCTGCCTATTGGGGACCTATACTGCCTATTGGGGACCTATACTGCCTATTGGGGACCTATACTGCCTATTGGGGACATTTGCCAATTGGGGACATTTGCCAATTGGGGACTATGCTGGCTATGGGGGACCTATGCTGGCTATTGGGGACATTTACCTGCCTATTGGGGACCTATACTACCTGTTGGGACATTTACCTGCCAATTGGGGACTATGCTGGCTATGGAGACCTATGTTGGCTATTAGGGACATTTACCTGCCTGTTGGGGACCTATACTGCCCATTGGGGTCCTATACTGCCTGTTTGGGACATTTACATGCCCATTGGGGACCTATACTGCCTGTTGAGGACATTTAACTGCCTGTTGAGACATTTACCTGCCTATAGGGGACCTATGTTGCCTATTGGGAACATTTACCTGCCTACCGGGGACTCTCACACCACACCAGTCTGAGCCTGAGGTAAAAGCAGAGTTCCACCAATATGGGCACTGGTGAGGCTGAAAGGATATTAACTGTCAAGGCTGCACTGATGGGCAGTGCAGTCTGTATGTCTCTGTGTGGGCAATTGTATTGCTGGTATATTGTTTTTGTAGCGCTGCATATACAGTGGGGCAAAAAAGTATTTAGTCAGTCAGCAATAGTGCAAGTTCCACCACTTAAAAGGATGAGAGGCGTCTGTAATTTACATCATAGGTAGACCTCAACTATGGGAGACAAACTGAGAAAAAAAAATCCAGAAAATCACATTGTCTGTTTTTTTAACATTTTATTTGCATATTATGGTGGACAATAAGTATTTGGTCAGAAACAAAATTTCATCTCAATACTTTGTAATATATCCTTTGCAGGCAATGACAGAGGTCAAACGTTTTCTGTAAGTCTTCACAAGGTTGCCACACACTGTTGTTGGTATGTTGGCCCATTCCTCCATGCAGATCTCCTCTAGAGCAGTGATGTTTTTGGCATTTCGCTTGGCAACACCGACTTTCAACTCCCTCCAAAGGTTTTCTATAGGGTTGAGATCTAGAGACTGGCTAGGCCACTCCAGGACCTTGAAATGCTTCTTACGAAGCCACTCCTTCGTTGCCCTGGCGGTGTGCTTTGGATCATTGTCATGTTGAAAGACCCAGCCACGTTTCATCTTCAATGCCCTTGCTGATGGAAGGAGGTTTGCACTCAAAATCTCACGATACATGGCCCCATTCATTCTTTCATGTACCCGGATCAGTCGTCCTGGCCCCTTTGCAGAGAAACAGCCCCAAAGCATGATGTTTCCACCACCATGCTTTACAGTAGGTATGGTGTTTGATGGATGCAACTCAGTATTCTTTTTCCTCCAAACACGACAAGTTGTGTTTCTACCAAACAGTTCCAGTTTGCTTTCATCAGACCATAGGACATTCTCCCAAAACTCCTCTGGATCATCCAAATGCTCTCTAGCAAACTTCAGACGGGCCCGGACATGTACTGGCTTAAGCAGTGGGACACGTCTGGCACTGCAGGATCTGAGTCCATGGTGGCGTAGTGTGTTACTTATGGTAGGCCTTGTTATATTGGTCCCAGCTCTCTGCAGTTCATTCACTAGGTCTGGGATTTTTGCTCACCGTTCTTGTGATCATTCTGACCCCACGGGGTGGGATTTTGCGTGGAGCCCCAGATCGAGGGAGATTATCAGTGGTCTTGTATGTCTTCCATTTTCTAATTATTGCTCCCACTGTTGATTTCTTCACTCCAAGCTGGTTGGCTATTGCAGATTCAGTCTTCCCAGCCTGGTGCAGGGCTACAATTTTGTTTCTGGTGTCCTTTGACAGCTCTTTGGTCTTCACCATAGTGGAGTTTGGAGTCAGACTGTTTAAGGGTGTGCACAGGTGTCTTTTTATACTGATAACAAGTTTAAACAGGTGCCATTGCTACAGGTAATGAGTGGAGGAAAGAGGAGACTCTTAAAGAAGAAGTTACAGGTCTGTGAGAGACAGAAATCTTGATTGTTTGTTTCTGACCAAATACTTATTTTCCACCATAATATGCAAATAAATTGTTAAAAAAACAGACAATGTGATTTTCTGGATTTTTTCTTCTCAGTTTGTCTCCCATAGTTGAGGTCTACCTATGATGTAAATTACAGACGTCTCTCATCTTTTTAAGTGGTGGAACTTGCACTAATGCTGACTGACTAAATACTTTTTTGCCCCACTGTATATTGGTATTTTACTAATAGAAAAAACCAAAAAGATTCAAAAAAAGACCTAAAAAATATATACTTTATGGTAAATAAAATAAAGAACCACTTATAACCTATAAACCAAAAGTAAGGATCCTATGGGTCAGGAAAAGCTCGTAATGAAATACAGAATACAAAAAATAGTACTAATAGGAAAGAACTAGGGAGGATAGTGGTGCCTCACCCTAAGCTATTCCCTTCCTTGCAGCGGAGGTTGGCACCCTGGGATACGAAATGGCGCCCCCTCTCAACGTAGACTGACCCATAGGATCACTGAGGGTCAGTCTACGTTGAGCGGGGGCGCCATTTCGTATCCCAGGGTGCCAATCTCCGCTGCAAGGAAGGGAATAGCTTAGGGTGAGGCACCACTATCCTCCCTAGTTCTTTCCTATTAGTACTATTTTTTGTGTTCTGTATTTCATTACGAGCTTTTCCTGACCCATAGGATCCTTACTTTTGATTTATAGGTTATAAGTGGTTCTTTATTTTATTTAGCTACTATATAAAGCTGAATGAGTGTATGTGTGTGTATGTGTGTGTGTGTGTGTATGTCTGGGATTGGCATCTGCACCGTCGCAGCTACAGCCACAAAATTTTGCACAGTCACACGTCTGGACCCCGAGAGCGTCATAGGCTATATTGTGAGGCGAAATTTTAACCCCGCGCGTTCCAATTCACCAAACAATTTTGCCCCTATCTACATAATGGGGAAAAAGTGAAAGGAAAAGTGTTGGAAGCGTCGCAGCTACAGCAACAAAATTTTGCACAGTCACACGTCTGGACCCTGAGAGCGTCATAGGCTACGTTGTGAGGTGAAATTTTAACCCCGCGCTTTCCAATTCACCAAACAATTTTGCCCCTATCTACATAATGGGGAAAACGTGAAATGAAAAGTGTTGGAGGCGTCGCAGCTACAGCCACAAAATTTTGCACAGTCACACGTCTGGACCCTGAGAGCGTCATAGGCTATGTTGTGAGGTGAAATTTTAACTCCGCGCTTTCCAATTCACCAAACTATTTTTCCCCTATCTACATAATGGGGAAAAGTGAAAGGAAAAGTGTTGGAGGCAAATTGACAGCTGCCAGATGTGAACAAGGGGGACTTAAAGAATGAGAGCGATGGCGCCAAAGAGTATATACCGTACAGTTGCTAAGGTGGGACCCCGACATGGGATACTCACCACACACGGGGATATGAACACACACACAAAATGCGCCACACACTACCACGTGCTTGAACACATATACCACCCTCAGCACACATTTCACCACACATACACCAACCTCGCCACATAAAAGTCGAAACACAAAATTCGCCGCTCAAAACTCGCCACGCGCAAAACTCTCCACATGCAAAAAATAGGCTCACGCAAAACTCGCCACAAGTGCAAAACTCACCTCATGGAAAACTCGCCACACGCAAAACTTGCACATGCGGAAAATTTGCCACATGCACAAAATTTGCAACACATGCAAAAGTTGCCTCACACAAAACTTGCACATACTCAAAAGTCACCAGACATAAAACTCACCACGCGCAAAACTCGCCATGCGCAAAACTTGCTGCACACAACTTGCTACACTAACCTGTCACATGCAACTCGACACACAAAAAGTTGCTACATGCATGTTGCCACACAAAACTCATCTCACAAAAGTCGCTACATGCATGTCGCCACACACAACTCAACACACACAACTTGACAAACGAAACTCGCCCTAAAACACACACAAGTCTGGTATTAGCCTTCAAAAATAAAAATCTGATTAATAAGCAGACAAACTACAAGAGCAACAAATGTACCATATAGGAAATACGGCAGCTGTCAGTCACATAACCTGTCTATTATGTGTATGTGTGAGCTAATATATACTGCCAGGGGGAGGGCTTCCTGTTGGCTGGGGATTTATCAGGCTGCCA
This sequence comes from Ranitomeya imitator, assembly GCF_032444005.1. NCBI lineage: Eukaryota > Metazoa > Chordata > Amphibia > Anura > Dendrobatidae > Ranitomeya > Ranitomeya imitator. Next base: position 293,731,908 of record NC_091287.1, on the reverse strand, counting down.
ATTTATCTTACAAACACTGAGGTAAAAATACTGAGCAAATAACGTGTTAACGAGGTCTAATACAGGAGATCACACAGGTATATACTATATACAGGGGAGATGACACACAGATATATACTATATACAGGAGAGATGACACACAGGTATATACTATATAAAGGAGGAGATGACATACAGGTACATACTATATACAGGAGGAGATGACATACAGGTATATACTATATACAGGAGGAGATGACACACAGGTATATACTATATACAGGAGCAGATTACCTACAGGTATATACTATATACAGGAGGAGATGACACACAGATATATACTATATACAGGGGAGATGACACACAGGTACAGGTCCTTCTCAAAAAATTAGCATATAGTGTTAAATTTCATTATTTACCATAATGTAATGATTACAATTAAACTTTCATATATTATAGATTCATTATCCACCAACTGAAATTTGTCAGGTCTTTTATTGTTTTAATACTGATGATTTTGGCATACAACTCCTGATAACCCAAAAAACCTGTCTCAATAAATTAGCATATTTCACCCATCCAATCAAATAAAAGTGTTTTTTAATAACAAACAAAAAAAACAACAAATAATAATGTTCAGTTATGCACTCAATACTTGGTCGGGAATCCTTTGGCAGAAATGACTGCTTCAATGCGGCGTGGCATGGAGGCAATCAGCCTGTGACACTGCTGAGATGTTATGGAGGCCCAGGATGCTTCAATAGCGGCCTTAAGCTCATCCAGAGTGTTGGGTCTTGCGTCTCTCAACTTTCTCTTCACAATATCCCACAGATTCTTTATGGGGTTCAGGTCAGGAGAGTTGGCAGGCCAATTGAGCACAGTAATACCATGGTCAGTAAACCATTTACCAGTGGTTTTGGCACTGTGAGCAGGTGCCAGGTCGTGCTGAAAAATGAAATCTTCATCTCCATAAAGCATTTCAGCCGATGGAAGCATGAAGTGCTCCAAAATCTCCTGATAGCTAGCTGCATTGACCCTGCCCTTGATGAAACACAGTGGACCAACTCCAGCAGCTGACATGGCACCCCACACCATCACTGACTGTGGGTACTTGACACTGGACTTCAGGCATTTTGGCATTTCCTTCTCCCCAGTCTTCCTCCAGACTCTGGCACCTTGATTTCCGAATGACATGCAAAATTTGCTTTCATCAGAAAAAAGTACTTGGGACCACTTAGCAACAGTCCAGTGCTGCTTCTCTGTAGCTCAAAAGTGGCTTTACCTGGGGAATGCGGCACCTGTAGACCATTTCCTGCACATGCCTGTGAACGGTGGCTCTGGATGTTTCCACACCAGACTCAGTCCACTGCTTCCTCAGGTTCTCCAAGGTCTGGAATCGGTCCTTCTCCACAATCTTCCTCAGGGTCCGGTCTCCTCTTCTCGTTGTACAGCGTTTTCTGCCACATTGTTTCCTTCCAACAGACTTACCATTGAGGTGCCTTGATACAGCACTCTGGGAACAGCCTATTTGTTGAGAAATTTCTTTCTGGGTCTTACCCTCTTGCTTGAGGGTGTCAATGATGGCCTTCTTGACATCTGTCAGGTCGCTAGTCTTACCCATGATGGGGGTTTTGAGTAATGAACCAGGCAGGGAGTTTATAAAAGCCTCAGGTATCTTTTGCATGTGTTTAGAGTTAATTAGTTGATTCAGAAGATTAGGGTAATAGGTCGTTTAGAGAACCTTTTCTTGATATGCTAATTTATTGAGACAGGTTTTTTGGGTTATCAGGAGTTGTATGCCAAAATCATCAGTATTAAAACAACAAAAGACCTGACAAATTTCAGTTGGTGGATAATGAATCTATAATATATGAAAGTTTAATTGTAATCATTACATTATGGTAAATAATGAAATTTAACACTATATGCTAATTTTTTGAGAAGGACCTGTATATACTATATACAGGAGGAGATGACATACAGGTATATACTATATATAGAAGGAGATGACATACAGGTATATACTATATATAGGAGGAGATGACATACAGGTATATACTATATATAGGAGAAGATGACATACAGGTATATACTATATATAGGAGGAGATGACATACAGGTATATACTATATACAGGGGAGATGACACAGCAGGTATATACTATATACAGGGGAGATGACATACAGGTATATAGTATATACAGGAGATGACATACAGGTGTATACTATATATAAGGGAGATGACAAACATGTATATACTGAGGTGAAAATGAGAGGTGTGAGGTGAAAATGAAAAGGTGTGAGTGCAAAATGAGAGGAGTGAGGGAAAATAGTGTAGTGATCGGAAAATGACAGATGTGAGGTCGAAATGACAAGTGATAGGCGGGAATGAGAGGAGTGAGGGAGAAAATGAGAGATGTGAGGGGGAAAATTAAAGATGTGATTGGGAAAATGAGAGGCGTGATGGGAAAATAAGAGAAGTGACGTGCTATAACTAACCACAGATATTTACTATGCCCAGGCAACGCCGGGCTCTTCAGCTAGTTTACAATAAAGTATATATTTTTTAGGTCTTTTTTTTTTTAATCTTTTTGGTTTTTTCTTGCTGAATAAACCTAGGCCATTCTTTTTGGTTTTCTCTATTTTACTAATAGCAATTTGGAATCCCTAGGAAACCATGATATCACGAAAGAGAACAATTGCTTCACTTGTTATGACTAGGAGTGACAAATATGGAACCTGACATTGACCATCTCATTAGCCAAAAGCAGGCCCATAGTTCCCATTGAAATACCGTTAAGGCCGGGTTCACATTAGCGTTTCTGTGCGCAGCGTATGATCCGGAGACATCCGCATGTGTCATGCGTACATATCTTTAACATGGTGTACGCAGGGACATGCTTTTGCATGCGTTCGTCGTGTGCGACGGTGTCCGTCGAACGCAACATGCTGCATTTTTTGAGGGGTTAAATATTGCGCAATCGTCCGCATGTGGATGAGTGCGTAAAAAAAAACGCATTACTGTCTATGGAAACGCATTGGTATGCAAGGACATGCTTACGCATGCGATCTATACACATGTGTACTTTAGACTGCGCATTTCCAGAAAATGATGTCACCGCCCCCACCATGCGCATAAAAAAAGCAAACGCATGCCAAAACGCATTTAAACGCATGCACATGCAGCGTTTTTGTTTGCGCATGCAGATGATACGCTCTGCACACCAACGCTAATGTGAACCTAGCCTTAGTTTGTTGATTTATCTTTACTTGTTCTTCATTTTAAATATTGTATTTGTTCCTGTTTTGTTTTTTTACTTCAAAATAAGATATGTGCAGTGTGCATAGGAATTTGTTCATAGTTTTTTTTTATCTATATTTATATTTTTATCTGTTTAAAAAGTTTGAGGACCCCTGTCTTAGATCCTAAATATCAGATGATTGCCTTGGTGCCTGTGTGAAGAGGGGAGACAGACTGAGCATTTGCCCCCAAAGCCTGTAGTGGGCGCTATACCAGGAGCCCATACATTCTAGGCTGGCACACGGACAATAGAGCACTTACCACCAGTCTTCCTCCTCTTCAGTTCTGACTCCCGCAGAGCACACGACCTGTAGGGACATCACAATGATGCAGCCTCCAAATAGGAAGGTACAGCAGTATACGGCCTGAGGCCAGTGATTGACTGCAGACTTCACATGGAGTATATGGGCTCTGACCTCTGCAGCCGATGAAAGCAAAAGCCTTTGGGGTGAGACAATGGTGCTGGTAGAGCTGGAAGGGTGAGCATGTATTCATTTATCATGGCACAGCACCTGGGTGGCATCTGACCACTAGATCTTCTCTAGATGTATAGTATGCTGGTCATTTTGGCATTATGCACATCACCCCTTCATTATTACATGCACATCACCCCTTAATTATTACAGCACCAGTGATTGTCCTTCCGCTGTCTCTAACTTCATGTCCTCCCTCTGTCTGAAACTCAGTCTGTCCAAAACTGATCTTCTTGAATTTCCTCCCTCTACTAATGGACCTGTGCCCGATATATCCATATGTGGTTTTGTCGTCCCCACAATGTGGGATATTCTAAGACGCTGTGGATGCTCCAAATTAAATTGTAAAATTCAAATACGTGTGCAGAAGAGCTACGCTGATACATTGAGCATCAAAGCAGAGCTCTCTTTATTGCCTCACTCAGTCAGTCTTTATATAGGTTACTAGATGGTGGCCCGATTCTAACGCATCTGGTATTCTAGAATATGTATGTATGTATGTACGTCGCGCTTAGCACCGCCACGTTGTATATAGCACAGCCACTTAGTATATAACACAGCCACGTAGTATATAACACAGACAGCCATGTAGTATATACGACAGCCACGTAGTATATAGCACAGCCACATAGTATATAGCGCCACATAGTATATAGCAGCCACATACTATATAGCACAGCCCACGTAACACAGACAGCCACGTAGTATATAGCACAGCCATATAGTATATAGCAGCCACATAGTATATAGCAGCCACATATATATAGCAACCACATAGTATATAGCACAGCCCACGTAACACAGACAGCCACATAGTATATAGCAACCACATAGTATATAGCAGCCACGTAGTATATAGCACAGCCCATGCAGTATATAACACAGGCCACATAGTATATAACACAGCCCATGCAGTATATAACACTGGCCACGTACTTTATAGCAGCCAGGCAGTATATAACACAGCCCACGTAACATATAGCACAGCCCACATAGTATATAACAGCCCATGTAATATATAGCACAGCCCACGTAGTATATAACACAGCCCACGTAGTATATAACACAGGCCACGCAGTATATAACACAGCCCACGCAGTATATAACACTGCCCACGTAGTATATAGCAGCCAGGCAGTATATAACACAGCCCATGTAATATATAGCACAGCCCACATAGTGTATAACACAGCCCATGCAGTATATAACACAGCCCACGTAGTATATAACATAGCCCACGTAGTATATAACTCAGCCCATGTAGTATATAACACAGGCCACGCGGTATATAACAGCTCATGCCGTATATAACACAGCCCATGTAGTATATAGCAGTGTGCGCACCATATCCCTGTTAAAAAAAAGAATATAAAAAATAGTTATGTACTCACCCTCCGTCGTCAACCGCCTTACATATACTTCTCGATCACGCGGGCTCACTCTGAGTGCCGATGCAATCAAGTGTGGGTGTCTATATGTTTGCTGACACCATTCAGCAAAGCCCAAGATCGGTGATAGCCCTGATCGCAGTCGTTTAGTTGCTCTGATGCCGCTGTTAATAGTGACAGCGACATCGAGGCGCATCCCAGAGGGAATGAGCTCCCTGTCTGTTTCCATTGGTACAACGCAATACAAATGCATTGTGCTGTCACACTGGTTAACCCCTTCAGTGAACACCGTAAAAAAAAGAGCAAAAAACTTTGCTTTATCATCATACCGCCAAACAAAATGTAAAATAAATCACGTTAAAAAAGACAAATGTAAAAAAAATGGGACTGCTGAAAACGTCATCTTGTCCCGCAAAAAACAAGCCCCCATACAGCTCTATTGGCAGAAAAATAAAAAAAAGTTATAGCTCTCAGAATAAATAGATGGAAAAATATTTTTTTTATAAAAGTGTTTATTGTGTAAAAGCACCAAAAGATAAAAAAAAAAAAATAAATGAGGTATCTCTGTAATTGTACTGACCCGAAGAATAAAGCTGCCTTATCAATTTTACTAGACGCCGAACGGTATAAAAAAAACAGCAAAAAAAATCCTGATATAAAAATGTAATGTGCCTGAAAATGGTACCAATAAAAACGTCAACTCGTCCTGCAAAAAAAGAATCCCTGTCATGACTCTGTGGGACAAAATATGGAAAAATTACAGCTGTCTAAATATGGGGATGCAAAAAGTAGTGTAACAGCAGCCAAACATAAAAACCCAATATAAATCATGTGTCGCTGTAATTGCACCGACCCGAAGAATAAAGTCACCTAATCACTTATACCGCATGAGGAACTACCTAAAAAATAAATAAAACCAATTCTTCACATGCTGTTGATTTGTTCATTCTGCCTCCTAAAGATCGCAGTAAGGTTCGGCGCACATTTATCCTGTGCTCTGTGCTTACACTGGGTTTTCGTGTAAATCTCTAAAATGTATAATTCAGATGGAACACCCGGTGGAATATTCCCTATAATGAGGCAGATGGAGAAACTGTGAACGCCATGGGACCTGTGATCTGGTGGTATCCGTCTTTTTAGACATGCATAAAAGTGCGGTCCAGAAAAGGTGATTTTCTGGATTTGTTTTCTCAATTTTGACTCTCATAATTATGGTCTACCGATGATGTCAATTACAGGCCTCTCTCATCTTTTTAAGTGGGAGAACTTGCACAATTGGTGGCTGACTAAATACTTTTTTTCCCCACTGTATGTGACATACCCGTGGTGTCAATATGATCATTGCACCCCTAAACGAATTCATTGAGAGGTGTAGTTTGTAAAATGGGTTCACTTATGATGAGTTCTGCTGGTCTGGCACCTTAGAGGGTCTCCTAATGTGATGATATGGCACCCTCAAACCGCTCCAGCTATATCTGACCTTCAATATGGCACTTCTTCCCTTCTGAGCTTTGCACTGTGCCGCAAAAAGTAGTTTTTGGCCACATATGGGGTATTGGTATTCTCAGGAGAAATTGCACAACAAATTTTGGGGTCCATTTTTGCCTTTAATTGTTATGAAAATGCAAAATTTGGGGCTAAAAACATTTTTGTGGGAAAAATTTGTTTTTTTTTTATTTTCAACGCTTAATGTTGTAAACTTGTGTGAAGCACCTGGGGGTTCCATCTAGATAAGTTCCATGAAGGGTCCCGTTTCCAAAATGTCACTTGTGGGGGTTTCCACTGTTTAGGCACATCAGGGGCTCTCCAAACACAGCATGGCATCCACTAATTATGCCAGTAATTTTTGTATTCAAGAGGTCAAAAGGCGCTCATTCCCTTCCAAGCCTTGACATGCGCCCAAACAGTGGTTTTCCCCCACATATGTGTATCAGTGTGCTCACGAGAAATTGCACTACACATTTTGGGGTCCGTTTTCTCCTATTGCCCTTGTGAAAGTAAAAAAAAAATTGGGTCTAAAGAAAAAATTTTGTGAAAAAAGTTCAATGTTTATTTTTTCAGCCACATTCCATTAATTCCTGTGAAGCACCTGAAGGGTTAATAAACTTCTTGAATGTGGTTGAGAACCTTGAGTGGTACCGTTTTAGAATGGTGTCACTTTTGGGTATTTTCTGTTATATAGGCCCCGAAAAGTCACTTCAAGTGTGATGTGGCTCCTAAAAAAAATGGTTTAAAAAATGAGAAATCACTGGTCAACTTTTAACCCTTCTAACTTCCTAACAAAAAAATTATGTTTAAGTTAATTATTTATTAACTAATTTGTGTGCCACGACTCTCTGATTTAAAGGCATAAAAATTTGAAACTTGCAAAATTTTCAAAAATTTTGTCAAATTTTTGATTTTTTTTCACAAATAAACGTAAGTCATTACGGTCATTAAGTTACCACTGTCATGCATTATGATATGGCAGGAGTAAACATTCCCTTAATCAGTGGTATCTGTTGAAGCTTTGCGGAGCTATTACCTCAAAATGGCAGTGGTCAGAATTGAACAAATTGGCTTGATCAGTAAGGTGACAACAGGCTTTCGGGGTGATAGGGTTAAAGCAAAAACGCTGGCAAATGCTTCAAATGTTGTCTGGGCAAGTAAACATCTTGAGCTTTCCCTTTGTCTTGTATTGTAAAGCACAGAACGCCTTTAGAGTGGAAAACGCCAAAATCTTTTAACCGCTTGTCTTTTTTAAAAACCCAAGCTGGTTGAAAAACTTTCAAAAGCACAAGTTTTTTTTTTTTTACATAGAAATGCATGTGTTCATTCTTTTGAGCATTTTCTAATACATTTTTCATGCAGTTTTCAGAAGCAGAATCTGCTTGAAAAAGGCTTTGTTGTGATGTAGAGCGCTAGGGCGCTGTAGGGCATCGAGGCAGTGATATAGGCAGACACAGTCCATATAAGGAAAACGTGGAGCTTTTATTTTCAGCTAAAAGGTAACAAATGGTAATGAAACCAAAACAAAGATTTGCCCGTGTGACGCTTGTCAATACTGTGATACAGTGACTGGCGTCATTATGAATGGCCAGTATGTATTGTAGAGACAGATGTTGTCCTCTGCACTGTAAGCCAGAAACGTTGTTGTGAGACTTGTAGTTTCACAAGTGTTTGTTTTGTTATAAAGGGGGCTTAAAGGGTTGGAGACCTGGGCGGGACTGACTAACCACACACACCTCCCACCTATGGGGGTGGTTACAACTACATAATATGACCAGGGTTTGGGTCACATGTTCAGAGTGTATGGACCTGAATGCTCAGTGTGTAAGGTCCTGGATGGCCTGTGTGTTGGAATGGCCTGAAGTGGACTGGATTCCTGGAAGCACATGGTGAGGCCATGGACTGATGGCCTATGTGTTGGAATGTCCCAGAGTGGACTTGGTTCCTGGAAGCACATGGTGAGGCCATGGACTGTGTGTTGGAAGTTCCTGGGACAGGACTTCCTGAATAGCACATGGAGAGGCCGTAAGTGCAGAGTCTGTGACAGCACTGCGTTGGGAAAGCTACCGTTCCTTCTGTGGGTCTGGACTGTCTGGAGTTCCCTGTTCACAAGGACGGTGGTCCCAGTTAGGCAGCTTCCCTGGGAACCAGGACTAACAGGAGTCAGTGTGTGGAGCAGGAGCTCCTGTAAGGTAACTCCAGATAAAGGGGGTTACGGGCAGAGAAGCATCTGCCATTGGAACAGACTGTCAGTTATTATTATGTTCCGTTGATGTATATAATGAACTGTTCGTGGTGCGGTTTATGAGTCTAAATAAACCGAAATAGACTGTTTTTGTGAGAAACCGTGCCTGAGTGTTTTTATCCTGTTGCCAAGCGAGCGTCCCCCAACACACTCAGGGAGCGCTATCTCACACTACTCATGGACAAACCGTGAAGCAGAAGAGTCAGACGTTCTGGGGTCAAACCCAAGAGAGTACGTAGATCACCAAGGGTACAAGACAAAGGCGTAAGTCAGGTCACAGTCCTGGGTCAATAACAAGAGATAGCAGATCAAAACGCAAAGGACGAGACAAAGGCATGGTCAGAACACGGTCCAAAGGGTGAGACAGCAGAAGATCAGAACTCAGAGCAACAGAATCAAGCTAACACTCACCAGGAAGCATAAACTACATCTGGCAGGAATCAGGGGCAGATAGCTCAGTTAAGTAGCTGGGAACTAGAACACCGAACACCTGGAGAAAGTCTCACACCAGCAGTCACAGAATGGACAGCTGAGCTGTCAATCAAGGCATCATCACCTCAGCAAGCCCATCACAGGATTGGACAGCCTAGCTGTCAACCAAGACACAGACAACTCAGCAAGACAGTTTCCATAGAACAGCATAGCAATCACTCACTGAGCGGCTGAATCGTGATACCTGGTACCTGGACCCGTTTAAGCAGCATTTAGTCGCGAAACGGCCGATATCCACTCGGTGACCCTCAGCCCCCGCATCCATATTCTATTTCTTTCAATAAAGAAGATTTTGTGGGCACTGAGTGCCACCCGGTAATCCTTAATTTTGCACTTCTAAGACGCTGCCTGTAGTGTGTTGCCCTGAAAGCCATGCAGCTGCCTTCAGGTCCACATGCTCGAATCAAGGTATGTCAGCTTTGCATAGTGCCGGTGTTTACTTTTTTGCTACGAAACCACCTTCTCATCCTATCGGTTTTTCCTTATTATGTTTGATCCACATCAGCGGGGCATGATCTGACACAAGCTTAAATCTCCTATCCAAGAGGTAACACTTCACAGATTCTAGTGCCCACTTTGCTCTCTACGATGGCATAGTTTTTCCTGCTGGATTCAGCTTCCTGCTCAAATATAGTACTGGGTATTCTTTTTTATAGTTTGAGACAAGATGGCTCAGAACCCCGTCTGTATGAATCAAGAACTCTTTTTTAAAATGTGGTGTAATTAAGGCTACTTTCACACTAGCGTCGTACGACGCACGTCGCAATGCGTCGTTTTGTAGAAAAAACGCATCCTGCAAAATTGCTTGCAGGATGCGTTTTTTCTCCATAGAATAACATTAGCGACGCTTTGTCACACGTCGCAACCGTCGTGTGACGGTTGCGTCGTGTTGTGTCGGACCGTCGAAATGAAAAAACATTGCATGTAACTTTTTTGGTGCGTCGTGTCCGCCATTTCCGACCGCACATGCGCGGCTGGGACTCCGCCCCCTCCTCCCCGCAGCTCAGAATGGGGAAGCGGATGCGTTGAAAAACTGCATCGGCTGCCCCCGTTGTGCGGCGCATTCACAGTATCCGTCGGTACGTCGCAACGTCGCATTGTCGTACGACGCTAGTGTGAAAGTAGCCTAACACAGGTTGTTCACACAGCGCTGACTTAAGGCACTGAAAGGCTTGGTCCGCTTCTGGAGACCATGACACCATTACGGATTTTCCTCCTCTTGTCAGGTCTGTCAGTGGTGCTGACTTTGAGACAAAATTTGGCAAAAACCTCCGATGGTAGCCGACGGATCCTGTTGTGAATTCTGTGGTCGAGCTCCCTCCTGTGGTCACAAGTGGTACTTCGGCTGATTCTGTCTATGGGCTTCCGTTGGTGGATGTGAGTGGTACTGCGGCTTCTGAGTTTCCTTCCTCAGGTGATGAGGTTAAGTCGTTAGGTGCTGCTCTATTTAACTCCACCTAGTGCTTTGATCCTGGCCTCCAGTCAATGTTCTAGTATTGGTCTTGCTTTCTCCTGGATCGTTCCTGTGGCCTTTCTATCCTGCATAAGCTAAGTTTTGCTTGTGTTGTTTTTGTTTGCTGTTTTTTCTGTCCAGCTTGCTGTATTGGTTTTTCTTGCTTGCTGGAAGCTCTGGGAAGCAGAGGGAGCACCTCCGTACCGTTAGTCGGTGCGGAGGGTCTTTTTGCCCCCTCTGCGTGGTTGTTTGTAGGGTTTTGTGTTGACCGCAAAGCAATCTTTCCTATCCTCGGTCTCTTCAGTAAGTTGGGCCTCACTTTGCTAAATCTATTTCATCTCTGCGTTTGTAATTTCATCTTAACTCACAGTCATTATATGTGGGGGGATGCCTTTTCCTTTGGGGTATTTCTCTGAGGCAAGGTAGGCTTATTTTTCTATCTTCAGGGCTAGTTAGTTTCTCAGGCTGTGCCGAGTTGCATAGGGAGCGTTAGGCGCAATCCACGGCTGCCTCTAGTGTGGTTGGATAGGATTAGGGATTGCGGTCAGCAGAGTTTCCACGTCTCAGAGCTCGTCCTATGTTTTTTGGTTATTGTCAGGTCACTTTGTGTGCTCTGAACTTCAAGGTCCATTGTGGTTCTGAATGACCTATTCATAACAGGATCCCTAAAAAAGCCTGCACTTGTGTCTTAGTAACCAGCATAAGCCAACTCTGTATGGCCTCAACTTTATTATTTTGAAGTTTGATCAAGCTCCTACCAGTAACAAACCTTAGGTACTAAGTTCTCTAGTCCTAAAGAAAATTTTTCTGTATTGTGAGACCTGCCCCACTGATCTCATCTAGCACGGCTTGCATGTTACACAGCACTGAAGACAACCACATCATCTTGGTAAGCTGCAGCGTAACTATTATGTGGCCTCAAAATTAAATCCTTCAGTCTCTTAAAGGTTGCGGGCGCTCCGTGTAGACCAAACGGCACGTTATTTTCCTACTACAAACCCTCTGGAGTGGAAAGAAAAACATTTTTTCTTTAGCTCTTTTGGTTAACTGAATATGCCAATAACCCTTGCAAGATCCAGAGTCGATATGTACAGTTATATGAAAAAGTTTGGGCACCCCTATTAATCTTAAGCTTAATGTTTTATAAATATTTTTAAAATAGTTTTTTTTGCAACAGCTATTTCAGTTTCATATATCTAATAGCTGTTGGACACAGTAATGTTTCTGCCTTGAAATGAGGTTTATTGTACTAACAGAAAATGTGCAATCTGCATTCAAACAAAATTTGACAGGTGCATAAGTATGGGCACCCCACCAGAAAAGTGGCATTAATATTTATTAGATCCTCCTTTTGCAAAAATGAAAGCCTCTAGTCGCTTCCTGTAGCTTTTAATGAGTTCCTGAATCCTGGATGAAGGTATTTTTGACCATTCCTCTTTACAAAACAATTCCAGTTCAGTTAAGTTTGATGGTCGCCGAGCATGGACAGCCCTCTTCAAATGATCCCACAGATGTTCATTGATATTCAGGTCTGGGGACTGGGATGGCTGTTATGACCTGGTGGTTAGGACAATAATGGACCTGGTGGTTAAGAGCAACGGAAAGACCTGATAGTTATAAATAATACAGGACAAGCTCTGGGACGTGGGAACTTTGCTGACCGCAATCCCTAATCCTATCACACACACTAGAAATAGCCGTGGATTGCTCCTAACGCTCCCTATGCAACTCGTCACAGCCTAAGAAACTAGCTAGCCCTAAATATAGAAAAATAAAGCCTACCTTGCCTCAGAGAAATTCCCCAAAGGAAAAGGCAGCCCCCCACATATAATGACTGTGAGTTAAGATGAAAATCACAAACACAGAGATGAAATAGATTTAGCAAAGAGAGGCCCGACTTACTGAACAGACAGAGGATAGGAAAGGTAACTTTGCGGTCAGCACAAAAACTACAAAAAACCACGCAGAGGGCGCTAAAAGACCCTCCGCACCGACTCACGGTGCGGAGGCGCTCCCTCTGCCTCCCAGAGCTTCCAGCAAGCAAGACAAAAATCAAAATAGCAAGCTGGACAGAAAAATAGCAAACAAGAGAAAAACAAGCAGGAACTTAGCTTCTGCTGGAGCAGACAGGTCACCAAAACGATCCAGGAGTGAACTAGACCAATACTGGAACATTGACAGGTGGCATGGAGCAATGATCTAAGTGGAGTTAAATAGAGCAGCCAGCTAACGAATTAACCTCGTCACCTGTGGAAGGAAACTCAGAAGCCGCAGCCCCACACAAAACCAGCCGAAGTACCATTCATGACCACAGGAGGGAGCTTGACAACCGAATTCACAACAGTACTCCCCCTTGAGGAGGGGTCACCGAACCCTCACCAGAGCCCCCAGGCCGACCAGGACGAGCCAAATGAAAGGCACGAACCAGATCGGCAGCATGAACATCAGAGGCAAAGACCCAGGAATTATCTTCCTGACCATAACCCTTCCACTTGACCAGGTACTGGAGTTTCCGTCTCGAAATACGAGAATCCAAAATCTTCTCCACCACATACTCCAACTCCCCCTCAACCAACACCGGGGCAGGAGGATCAACGGATGGAACCACAGGCGCCACGTATCTCCGCAACAACGACCTATGGAACACATTATGGATGGCAAAAGAAGCTGGAAGGGTCAAACGAAATGACACAGGATTGAGAACCTCAGAAATCTTATACGGACCAATGAAACGAGGCTTAAACTTAGGAGAGGAAACCTTCATAGGAACATAACGAGACGACAACCAAACCAAATCCCCAACACGAAGTCGGGGACCCACACAGCGCCGGCGGTTAGCGAAACGTTGAGCCTTCTCCTGGGACAATGTCAAATTGTCCACCACATGAGTCCAAATCTGCTGCACCCTATCCACCACAGTATCTACACCAGGACAGTCCGAAGACTCAACCTGCCCTGAAGAGAAACGAGGATGGAACCCAGAATTGCAGAAAAACGGCGAAACCAAAGTAGCCGAGCTGGCCCGATTATTAAGGGCGAACTCAGCCAAAGGCAAAAAGGACACCCAATTATCCTGATCAGCAGAAACAAAGCATCTCAGATATGTTTCCAAAGTCTGATTAGTTCGTTCGGTTTGGCCATTTGTCTGAGGATGGAAAGCCGAGGAAAAAGACAAATCAATGCCCATCCTAGCACAAAAGGCTCGCCAAAACCTCGAAACAAACTGGGAACCTCTGTCCGAAACGATGTTCTCCGGAATGCCATGTAAACGAACCACATGCTGGAAAAACAATGGCACCAAATCAGAGGAGGAAGGCAATTTAGACAAGGGTACCAAATGTACCATCTTAGAGAAGCGATCACAAACCACCCAAATGACCGACATCTTTTGAGAGACAGGGAGATCCGAAATAAAATCCATAGAAATATGCATCCAGGGCCTCATCGGGACCGGCAAGGGCAAAAGCAACCCACTGGCACGAGAACAGCAGGGCTTAGCCCGAGCACAAGTCCCACAGGACTGCACAAAAGAACGCACATCCCGTGACAAAGACGGCCACCAAAAGGATCTAGCCACCAAATCTCTGGTACCAAAGATTCCAGGATGACCAGCCAACACCGAACAATGAACCTCAGAGATAACTCTACTAGTCCATTTATCAGGGACAAACAGTTTCTCCGCTGGGCAACGGTCAGGTCTATCAGCCTGAAATTTTTGCAGCACCCGCCGCAAATCAGGGGAGATGGCAGACAAAATTACCCCCTCTCTGAGAATACCTGCCACCTCAGGAACACCCGGAGAGTCGGGCACAAAACTCCTTGACAGGGCATCAGCCTTCACATTCTTAGAGCCCGGAAGGTACGAAACCACAAAATCAAAACGGGAGAAAAATAGCGACCAACGAGCCTGTCTAGGATTCAACCGTTTGGCAGACTCGAGATAAGTCAAATTCTTGTGATCCGTCAAGACCACCACGCGATGCTTGGCTCCTTCAAGCCAATGACGCCACTCCTCGAATGCCCACTTCATGGCCAACAACTCTCGATTGCCAACATCATAATTGCGCTCAGCAGGCGAAAACTTTCTAGAAAAGAAGGCACATGGTTTCATCACCGAGCCATCAGAACTTCTTTGCGACAAAACAGCCCCTGCTCCAATCTCAGAAGCATCAACCTCGACCTGAAATGGGAGCGAAACATCTGGCTGGCACAACACAGGGGCAGAAGAAAAACGACGCTTTAACTCCTGAAAAGCTTCCACAGCCGCAGAAGACCAATTGACCACATCAGCACCCTTCTTGGTCAAATCAGTCAACGGTTTAGCAACACTAGAAAAATTACTGATGAAGCGACGATAAAAATTAGCAGAGCCCAGGAACTTTTGCAGACTCTTCACAGATGTCGGCTGAGTCCAATCATAAATGGCCTGGACTTTAACAGGGTCCATCTCGATAGTAGAAGGGGAAAAAATTAAACCCAAAAATGAAACCTTCTGAACTCCAAAGAGACACTTTGACCCCTTCACAAACAAAGAATTTGCACGATGGACCTGGAACACCATTCTGACCTGCTTCACGTGAGACTCCCAATCATCCGAGAAGACCAGAATATCATCCAAATATACAATCAGGAATTTATCCAGGTACTCTCGGAAGATGTCATGCATAAAGGACTGAAACACTGATGGAGCATTAGAAAGCCCGAATGGCATAACCAGGTACTCAAAATGGCCCTCGGGCGTATTAAATGCTGTTTTCCATTCATCGCCCTGTTTAATACGCACAAGATTATACGCCCCTCGAAGATCTATCTTGGTGAACCAACTAGCCCCTTTAATACGAGCAAACAAAGCAGACAGCAGCGGCAAAGGATACTGAAACCTGACTAATTTTATTAATAAGGCGGTAATCAATACAAGGTCTCAAAGAACCATCATTCTTGGCCACAAAAAAGAACCCTGCTCCTAACGGTGATGACGACGGGCGAATATGACCTTTCTCCAAGGATTCCTTTATATAACTCCGCATAGTGGCATGTTCTGGCACAGATAAATTGAACAGTCGGCCCTTAGGAAACTTACTACCAGGAATCAAATTAATAGCACAATCGCAGTCCCTATGAGGAGGTAGGGCACTGGATTTGGGCTCCTCAAATACATCCCGGTAATCCGACAAAAACTCCGGGACTTCAGAAGGGGTGGATGACTAAATAGACAAAAATGGAACATCACCATGTACCCCCTGAAAACCCCAGCTGGACACAGACATAGATTTCCAATCCAATACTGGATTATGGACTTGTAGCCATGGCAACCCAAAAGCGACCACATCATGCAGATTATGCAACACCAAAAAGCGAATATCCTCCTGATGTGCCGGAGCCATGCACATGGTCAATTGGGTCCAGTACTGAGGCTTATTCTTGGCCAAAGGCGTAGCATCAATTCCTCTCAATGGAATAGGATACTGCAAGGGCTCCAAGAAAAAACCACAGCGCCTAGCAAACTCCAAGTCCATCAAATTCAGGGCAGCGCCTGAATCCACAAATGCCATAACAGAATAGGATGACAAAGAGCAAATCAGAGTAACGGACAAAAGAAATTTCGACTGTACCGTACCAATGGTGGCAGACCTAGCGAACCGCTTAGTGCGCTTAGGACAATCGGAGATAGCATGAGTGGAATCACCACAGTAAAAACACAGCCCATTCCGTCGTCTGTGTTCTTGCCGTTCAGCTCTGGTCAAAGTCCTATCACATTGCATAGGCTCAGGTCTATGCTCAGATAATACCGCCAAATGGTGCACAGCTTTACGCTCACGCAAGCGTCGATCGATCTGAATGGCCAAAGACATACTCATTCAGACCAGCAGGCATGGGAAGTCCCACCATGACATCCTTAAGGGCTTCAGAGAGACCCTTTCTGAAAATTGCTGCCAGGGCACATTCATTCCACTGAGTGAGTACAGACCACTTCCTAAACTTCTGACAATATATCTCTACCTCATCCTGACCCTGACACAGAGCCAGCAAGATTTTCTCTGCCTGATCCACTGAATTTGGTTCATCATAAAGCAATCCAAGCGCCAGAAAAAACGCATCAACATCACGCAATGCCGGATCTCCTGGCGCAAGGGAAAATGCCCAGTCTTGAGGGTCACCACGTAACAAAGAAATAATGATTTTCACTTGTTGAACAGGGTCACCTGAGGAGCGAGGTTTCAAAGCAAGAAACAATTTACAATTATTTTTGAAATTCAGAAACTTAGATCTATCCCCAAAAAACAAATCAGGAATAGGAATCCTAGGCTCTGACATCGAATTCTGAACCACAAAATCTTGAATGTTTTGTACCCTTGCAGTGAGATTATCCATCCAAGAGGACAGACCTTGAATGTCCATATCTACACCTATATCCTGAACCACCCAGAGGCCTAGGGGAAAAGAAAGGCAAAACACAGTGCAAAGAAAAAAAAATGGTCTCAGAACTTCTCTTATCCCTCTATTGAGATGCATTAATACTTTGGGCCACCTGTACTGTTATGACCTGGTTCTTAGGACAATAATGGACCTGGTGGTTAGGAGCACACGGAAAGACCTGATAGTTATAAATAATACAGGACAAGCTCTGGGACGTGGGAACTTTGCTGACCGCAATCCCTAATCCTATCACACACACTAGAAATAGCCGTGGATTGCTCCTAACGCTCCCTATGCAACTCGTCACAGCCTAAGAAACTAGCTAGCCCTAAAGATAGAAAAATAAAGCCTACCTTGCCTCAGAGAAATTCCCCAAAGGAAAAGGCAGCCCCCACATACAGTGGGGCAAAAAAGTATTTAGTCAGTCAGCAATAGTGCAAATTCCACCACTTAAAAAGATGAGAGGCGTCTGTAATTTACATCATAGGTAGACCTCAACTATGGAAGACAAACTGAGAAAAAGAAATCCAGAAAATCACATTGTCTGTTTTTTGAACATTTTATTTGCATATTATGGTGGAAAATAAGTATTTGGTCAGAAACAAAATTTCATCTCAATACTTTGTAATATATCCTTTGTTGGCAATGACAGAGGTCAAACGTTTTTAATTTGTTGACACTAGGACTCAATTTAACACCTGGATTTATGAGTCACTACACGGATACAATTCACACCTCCACCTGACATACTCCAGATAACTAAGAACATTATTCCCACTGCCTCTCCATTTGTAAGAAAATGCCTAATTTGATTACCTTGGCTTATCTATGGACTCATCACACTTACCACCCCCTAACAAATGTCCTACTGTAGTATTATTTAAATGTTGTGCTTGTTTCTTATTAATCTATTTGTAATCCTCCCCCTAGCACATGACTATGAGCCATAACAAGCACCCTGCGCCAATAAACCTTAGGGGCCAACAATTGCTCAATGATTTTCAGATCTTTCTTGATCACTCATGATTCATAGCAAAGTGGAGAAACCGTTGGTCAGCTCTTGGACATTGGGAAACTCCATCATTTTGCAGACTACACATCTCAATTCATCAAGGGGTGCAGTGAGCATGCGGCACCACATGTGAATCACAGAAATTTATACCATTTGGTGGTGAAGAAAGAATAATTACATTTATACTGCTAAAATGTTGTTTGAGTCCCAAATGTTTAATTTTTTAAGGGCTAATAGGAAAAAATGGACCTCAGTTTGTTTTGCACCAATACGATACATGTAATCAGGAACTACTTTTGAGAAACAATGAAAAGCTCAGAAGGGATGGAGCATCATTATTTAGTGTAGATTTTACTGTTATGGTTTGCGGGTGCCATGACCCATTTGGAGAACCCATGAGGTGCTAGAACAGCAGAACTACCAATTAGTGACCCCATTTTACAAACCGCACCTCTCCATAAATTCATCTAGGGATCATATTGACATCACAGGTGTGTCACAGAATTGTATACCATAATAATTATATTTTTACCACAAACATTTTGTGTTAGCCCCAGATTTTACATCTTCACGTAGGGGAAATGAGTAAAAATGGCACCAAAATTTGTCACACAATATCTGCTGAACATAGAAATACGCAATATGTGGCTGTACAGTACTGCTTAGCCACACGGCAAGGCTCGGGAGGGACATAGCGCCTTTTGCCTCCTGGGGCTCAAATTTTCCTAGAATAGTTTGCATACTCCATATACAGAGCCCGTAACAGGTAGAAGAAAAGAATACCCCCCTCAAGTGACCCCAGTTTTGAAACTTTTTAAATTTTACCCCTTTAGGAATTTATCTACAGGTAAAGAAATGATTTGACTTCATGGATGTTTTCCAGAAACAAGCAACAGTGGATTTTGCTGAGTGAAAATGGCAAATCTGCTATTGTAGTGCTTGTACATTGTAGAGCCCCATATATTGTGATCAGCTCATGCTTCTGGAGACTTTCTCCCCGTAAATTAGGCAGGCTCTCATCGCTACAGAAATGTAAAACATGGACATTATACGTGGTTTAGGCACAGTGTTTGGGCTCAGAAGGGAGAGCATTTGGATTTGGAGGTGCAGAATTCCCTGGATTTCTTTTGTTGGGTGAGGAGCCATAGCGCTTTTCCAGAGCCTTTGTACTACCAGTAAAGTGGAAGTCCCCTATATTTCTTTTGACAGATGACAGGCATGACTGGGGACTTCATTTCTTTGTGGATTGAGTTGATGTTTTTAATGAAAACATTTTACATGACATTTTGCATCACATTTATACTGCGCTCTTTGCTGAGCACTTGCAGTGACTTTCAGGAGTATTCCCCCTTGGCTTTATCTGTTTTGTTACATTACAACCTGTGTTTAAACATTGTTGCATTACAATTTGTGTGTAATGTATCAGCACTAAATAGTCTAAATTGGTGAAGTGAAGTGAGAAAAATACAGGTATAAATTAAATTTATGGACTCAAATAACTAAAAATTGACACATGCATGTCTATTCACCCTTTTTGCATTGAAGCCCCTAAAAATTTATGGTGCAAGTAATTACCTTCATAAGTCACATGCTTAGTGAAAGGAAGTCCACCTGTGTGCAATCTAAGTGTCACATGGTCTGTCAGTATATACATATACCTTTTCCTGAAGGCCACAGAGACCGCCACACCATTAAGCAAAAGGCACCACTAACCAAACAACACCATGGAGATCAAGTAGATTTACAAAAATGTCAGAGACAAAGTTGTTGAGAAGTATAAGTAAGGATTGGGTTATGCTAAACTATCCCAATCTCTGATGATCCCCTGGAGCACTATCCAATCCATTATCATGATATGAAAAAAAAACATTGTACCACAACAAACCTGTCATGACTCTGTTATCAGGTGTCCCAGGACCAGGGGCTCCTTCAATGCCTCTAGCGCTAGGGGCGTCTTAGCTCGCCCTGTTCTCCGGATTACTTCTTATGGTGAAGACCCCAAGGCCACGTACCTTGCCTTAGCTCCTGAATCCACCCTCAGTCTCTACCCTTCCCCCACCCAGGTAAGAGGGGAGTAGTAGTGTACTATAATACACCAATCAGACTAACAAGGTAATACGAACAGGGATAAAGAAAAATGACAATCCTCCAAATATACACACATAAATAACAGAGGTAAACACCGGGGAATGGAGGATGGGGTTAAACCAAAGTAGGAGAAGTAAGGGAATTATTACACACTGAAAACCTAGCAACAGTCACAGATACATCAAACGCCTTTTCCAAAAACAACCACCAGGGACCAGTTTATATAGGAGATGGAAATAGCTAACACTGCACAGCTGAGAGCCTTAATGCAGGAAAGCTACAGGAGTACTCAACTGAGCAGATTAATCCCTGCACTGCTAAAAGAAACTTGCATCGTTTAATATAAAGTGAAGTGCTTCTAATCCGTGCAGGAGTAGGAGAAATCGGACATTGCGGTCTTCTGGCTCCTATCTGTCACGGTAAACCCATGAGAAAACCAGGCAAAAGAAGGACACCCACCAAAACTCTCAGCCCAGGTAAAGAGGGAATAATCAGAGAGGCAGCACAGAGACCAAAAGTAACCCTGAAGGAGCTGCAGAGTTCTCAAGCAGAGACTTGAGTATCTGCCCATATGATCACAATAAGCTGCACACTCCATAGAGATTTCCTTTATGGACGAGTTGGCAGAAAAATAAACTTTATTTACGCACAAAAATTGTAAGGCTTGTTTTGAGATTGCCAAAAGACATATGGGAGACTCCTCAAATATACGGAGGAGGGTGCTGTGATCAGATGAGACCAAAAGTGAACTTTGTAGCCACCAATGTAAACGCTATGTCTGGCACCAAACCAACATAGCTGATCACTCCAAGAACACAGTAAAACATGATGGTGGCAGTATCATGCTGTGGGGATGTTTTTCGGCAGCAGGGACAGGGAAAGTGGTTCGAGTTGATGAGAAGTTGTATGGTATGAAATACTGCGATATTCTTTAGAAAAACTTGTATAAGTCTGTCAGTGATTTGAGACTGGGACGGAGGTTCACCTTCCAACAAGTCAATGACCCAAAGCATACTGCTAAAGCAATACTCAAGACGTTTAAGGGGAAACTTATAAATGTTTTGGAGTGGCCTAGTCAAAGCCCAGACCTTAATTCAATTGAAAATCTGTGGTCAGACTTGAAGATTGCTGTTCACCAGAGGAAACCATCTACAGTGGCATGTTTTTCAAACGTTTTTATTGGTATTTTCAATTTTAAACAGGTAGAAATGAGAGAAAGGGGAAGGAAATAAACATAGGGTAGGGGAAAGGAATCCCCAAAGTGAAATGGGGAATGAAATATCAGGCATTAGAAAACAGACCATAAATTGGTAGCTTAAATATACTACATATATATGTCACTAAAGGTACTGTCACACTAGACGATATCGCTAGCGATCCGTGACGTTGCAGCGTCCTCGCTAGCGATATCGTCCAGTGTGACAGGCAGCAGCGATCAGGCCCCTGCTGTGCTGTCGCTGGTCGGGGAAGAAAGTCCAGAACTTTATTTCGTCGCTGGACTCCCCGCAGACATCGCTGAATCGGCGTGTGTGACACCGATTCAGCGATGTCTTCACTGGTAACCAGGGTAAACATCGGGTAACTAAGCGCAGGGCCGCGCTTAGTAACCCGCTGTTTACCCTGGTTACCAGCGTAAAAAAACAAACAGTACATACTTACATTCAGCTGTCTGTCCCTTGCCGTCTGGTTCCTGCCTTGACTGCTGGCCGTAGTGAAAGCAGAGCACAGCCACAGCGGTGAGTCACCGCTGTGTGACTCACCGCTGTGCTGTGCTTTCACTTTCACTTTACGGCCAGCAGTCAGTGCAGGGACCAGACGGCAAGGGACAGACAGCTGAATGTAAGTATGTACTGTTTGTTTTTTTACGCTGGTAACCAGGGTAAACATCGGGTTACTAAGCGCGGCCCTGCGCTTAGTTACCCGATGTTTACCCTGGTTACCGGGGACCTCGGGATCGTTGGTCGCTGGAGAGCTGTCTGTGTGACAGCTCTCCAGCGACCAAACAGCGACGCTGCAGCGATCCGGATCGTTGTCGGTATCGCTGCAGCGTCGCTAAGTGTGACGGTACCTTAACAAAGGGACGAAAATTAAATTAGTCTTGCGATGCAGTATAGTAAAAATAAGCATTAGCAGTAAAGAAAAATGTTGCTTAATAACTAGGCCCAAGAGAATAGACAAAAGTATACAAGTCAGAATTAAAGTAGCCTGTGCGATGAAGTAGAATAATAATAAGCATTTACAGTAAAGAAAAATGTTGCTTAATAGCTGGGCCTAAAAGAGAAAACAACCATATACATGTCGGATTCAAAGTAGCCTAAGTATAGAGATATACTGTATGAATATGATGCCTACTTATAAACACAATAAGTGGAATATCAGATAACGTCGCTGAAAAGTCAATATTATATGATGCTCAGTAATATTAGTATACACGTTTTTTATAGCCTGTGAGATAAAAGTAGATTAAAGGTCGCATAATGTGTGAAATAATGCCTGCCCAAGTCCCAGAGTGCACATGGCACCCCTAAGACCTAGTGGAGGAAAGTTCGGTTTTGATCCAAGAAACAATCATGTAACGAAAAAAAATTTAAAAAAAACTTTTAAAGTGGAATTAAGTTGTTACAGCTAGTCAAATAACAGATCTTTGTAGATTGTTCAACCAGAACAGTTACCCTTCAAGTTGTTGGTAGGGAACTGGATGTGGCTTCAGAGGAGTTGATTCCAATGCGTTTTAAAAATTCAATACCCTCGTCCGGAGAGGCAACATGAAATAAACCTGACGGAAGTCTCACCCGGAGGGTTGATGATCTTGTCCAGGAGTAAGAGAGGCCTGCACGCAGTAGTTCTCTTGTGGTATGCGAAAAAACTCTCCTGTTTTGGAGAGTGACTTTAGACAAATCCTTATAAAAAAACAGTTGCTTGTAAGGGGAAGAGAGAAATCTCGGATTTTTTGAGATACCTAAGAGCGCGTTCCTGACCCAATTTGGGTAAAAAGTAACAATGACGTCACATGATAAATCCCTGGGAAGCGTGGGTGGTCTGCGTATTCTGACAACCTTTTCTATCAGAGGGCCTTCGGTAGAGTTAGGAAATAAGTTAGAGATCATTGATGATACATAACTCTCCAACTGGGAAGCCTGAATTGAATCTGGTATACCCCTGATCTTAACGTTATTCTTCCTTCTAAAATCCTCAAAGTTGTTTAAATTGGCCTTTAGAAGATCCATTTTTTTCTGAATCCCCTCCAATAATTCTGAAGGCTTAGAGATTGCTTGAGATAAGTTTTGTTCGTTTTTTTCAAGTTTGTTTTTATATGCAAATGATTCTTGAGCAAGTGAAGTTCCAGTAGCTATGCTAGGGGGGATTGACTCAGTGACAGAGTTTACAGATTTTATTATCTCTTGGAAAAGCTTTTTTATAAAAGCTTGGGAAGCCTTTGAATTAAATGATTGTTTAGGATCAGGGATGACATCTTTACCACAAATATTCATAGTGGTCAAAAATGATTTGAGGAGATACACCATAAAACCCTCAGTTGGATAGTCATCAGATGCTGGGATCCCTTCCAATGTTAATAAAGCAAGGGAAGAGTTTTTAAAGCTGCACTTTTTAGGCAATTTAGATGACTCACAGGGAGCCTCACTTGATGTAGAATATCCGGAATAATTATCCGTTTCATAGAGAAATTAAATCCCTCACTATTCACAGATGACTCGTTTGATATTGAACGCTCTGATCCCTCTAAGGATCCATTACAGCTGTTAGATATATTAGTCATTACATCTTCTACTTCTTCCCCTTCCCCCTCCTGCTTTCTTCCTGTAGCTCTGTTTCTATTAAAGTAAGTAATTAGGGACTCATAAAACTCAGAATTAAACCCAAGATCATCCATTATAATTTTTTGACTCCTAGATATTTCCCCTAGTGGTATTTCATTGGGATTCTCTCTCTGCAGCTCTAAGATGTTATGGCAGGGGGGGCTTACAACAGTAGGGCTGTGCTGTAATTGTACTTCAGTAGTGTCATGTTTCCCCTTAATGCTGGTAAACCCAGCTAAGCCCCCTGCGGTGCTATTGTAAGGAGATGACTGTTCATTTAAAATGGGGTAGTGCAGCACATTGCTTACCCACACAGAAGTCCCTTGATCCTCTCCATTCTCAAGTCTGTTTGTTTTATAATCCACTCCTGTAGTAGTAGCGCATTCTTCTTTATCCAGGTTCCCTTGGTTCAGCAACCTGTCGCTCCTTTCCATATGCAGCAGCGCTCCCTCTTGTAATTCCAGTGTGAAACTTCCCTGGGGCGATCCCGTTACTGCTTTCTCTGCATAGAGCGGCATTCCTTTCTGTGACCCCTGTTCAGCGGTCAGAGTCGCGGTCTCACTCCGGGTCCTGGCAGCTGTCAATGTCTTCGGCACAAACTCCTGTGCCCTGTGGTTTAGGCTGCTCCTCCGTGCTTGGCTGGGCAGCTGCAGCTTGCTGGGCTCCTGTAAAGGATGAGTCATCTCTTTGTTCTCATCTGCTGCTTGCTTCATCCCTGCGCCCAGTTTCACCACAGCTCCTTGCTTCTTTCTGCTGCCACTCACCAGTGACAGCATAGCTGGAAGGGGAGCTTTCTTGCTGGTCTGCACCCCGGAGATCAGCTTTACTGCAGGAGTCCTTGGTTTAGCTGGGGTCTGACAGGGTGTCGGCTTCAGCTGTGCAGATCCTCCATGCTTTCCTCCTTGCAGTGACAGCACTCCTCCAGAGCCACGGCTATATTTCTGTCCTGGAGAAGGTTTTCTCTTCACAGGACTGGGTCCATTCTTCTTGGAGTCAGTTCCAGGCATGTTGATAGAGCTTTAGGACCCAAATAATCCACTTTTTGTAGCTTTTTAGTAGCTTGGATCTGGGAAATTACAGGAGCTCCTGTAAAGTAGGTCTGCTCCTGCTCCCGTGCAAACCACGCCCCATCTACAGTGGCATGTAAACGTTTGGGCACCCAATTACTGTTATTATGAACAGTTGAGCAAGTTGAAGATGAAATGATTAATGATTTCTAAAAGGCCTAAAATTAAAGATGACACATATCCTTGGTATTTTTGGCAAAAAAATATATTGTCATTTTGTTTTACATTTTAAAAATTACAAAAAGGAAAAAGGGCTGATGTAAACATTTGGGCACCCTGCATCGTTAGTACTTAGTAGCACCCCCTCTTGCAAGTATCACAGCTTGTAAATGCTTTTTGTAGCCAGACAAGAGTCTTTCAATTCTTTTTGGAGGGATTTTCATTCATTCTTCTTTGAAATGTTCTTTCAGTTCTGTGAGATTGCTGCATCGTCTTGCATGCACTGCTACATTGAGGTCTAGCCACAGATTTTCAATGATGTTCAGATTAAGAGACTGAGAGGGCCATTACACAACCTTCAGCTTGAGGTAGTCTATTGTGGATTTTAACGTGTTTAGGACCATTAGCCATTTATAGAAGCGACCAGCTTTTTTTACGTATGGTGTTATGTCTTCATCAAGAATTTGGTTACATTTCATTCAATCCATTCTTACCTCTGCCCGTGAAATGTTACCTGTTCCAATAGCTGCAGCACAACCCCAAAGCATGATTGATCTAACCCCATGTTTAATGATTGGTGAGATTTTTTTTTCCTGAAATTCTGTACCCTTTTTGTCTCCACAACATACTGTTGATCATTATGGCAAAAGAGTTCTATTTTAACCTTATCTGTGATTACTTTCTCATGCCACTGTACATAGGAGTTTCTATTTAACTCTGAATGATGCAATTCAGATGACATGCCCGAGGGGTCCGTTCACTCAGCAGAGTTAGTCTGGACTCCGTCTAGCCTCTGTTCAGCTGTGTCCTTTTTTCAAAAGTGCACAAAATTGTGGCAGACAGCACTTTTATGCACGCCTAAAAAAGGACAGCATCGGATCATAGACCAGA
Organism: Ranitomeya imitator; assembly: GCF_032444005.1. NCBI lineage: Eukaryota > Metazoa > Chordata > Amphibia > Anura > Dendrobatidae > Ranitomeya > Ranitomeya imitator. The sequence continues at coordinate 293,705,638 of NC_091287.1, read as the reverse complement.
CGGCATCCACAGTGCCTCATTATAGGGAATCTTCCACTGGGGGTTCCATCTGAATAATGTATTTCAGAGATTTACACGGAAACACCAGTGTAAGCTATCAGCATAGAGCGCAGGATAGATGTACGCTGAACCTTACTGCAATCTCTTTGAGGCAGCATGAACAAATCAATAGCGGGTCAAGAATGGGTTTTATTTATTTTTTTATGCCTTTTATTATGCTGTATAACTGATTAGATTACTTTATTCTTTGGGTTGGTGCGATAACGGTGATACCAGATTTAGATAATTTTTTCTGTTTGGCTCCTATCACACACTAACAAATGCTTTTTGCATCGCCATATTTTGAGCGCTATAATTTTCTATGTTTTTGTCGATAGAGTCATGTGAGGGCTTGTTATTTGCTGGACGAGTTGATGTTTTTATTGGTACCATTTTCAGGCACATGATATTGTTCGCTTTCTATTACTATTTTTGGGAGGCAGAATGAACAAAAAATAGCATTTTAGGAATTGTGCTTTGTTTTTATGCCATTCTGTATGTCGTAAAATTGACGAGGCAGCTTTTCTCTAGTCACCTTCCACGACAGCAGCATCAGAGGTTGTCTCTCCGCCCTAATGGGAAACAGGAAACACAAGGAGGTTAAATACCACTCCACTTCCTGCAACCACCAGTGTTTTTCCTGTCCCCTATGGGGCATGAAGAGGTTCTCTGATGGTGCTCCTGTGGCCGGCGATCTGGAGCACCCTAAGCTCACCTACTCAATGCCAGGCAGCCGTGGTCGGGCACCGCTCTTCTCCTCCATGGGCTGCTCCCGTCTCCATGCGAATCGTGACCTCTCCCACTCCTCCTGCGCCTCCTTGGGGGGTAATGCAGAGTGGTGATGTGCAGCGAGGGACCTCTTGCAGCTCCCCGGCATCCTCCTCTCCACTTGCCGGTCGGTTCCGGAGTCCGCACGTACCAGAAGTGATGTTAAGCTGAACTTCCGGTTCACTTCCTTGTGCATTCCACGGTGGAACACACATGTCTCTTTGTACTACGGAGCTACTGGCATGATTGAGTTCCCTGCGTTCCCTTCGAGGTCCCCCCTGACGACCTGGTAAAGGAAGAGCAGAAACGCCAAACGCTGGGATCTCGATAATATAAATCCTGGTGCCTTCAGGTAAGGCCCATTGTTTGTGTTCATCTGTGACTACTGACGGACTGACCATAGATGGTGACAAACCCTCCCTTTCTGCCTCTGCAGATCGCAGCATCCAACCTCCTACTGTAAGTAGTGGATGAAGGTCCCTTGCTATCTGGGTTATGGCCTTATGGGTGACTTAGTCTACCTTTCTCTCTCAGAGAGACAAGGTCCCTGCCCCTAAGAAGGATAAAGTGCCCAGCCGCAAGTGTGGTGTATGTGCTACCAGGCTTCCCTCAGCATATAGGAAGAAGTTTTGCCAGCCCTGCTCTGACGATATATTGCGTACCGAACAGTCCTCCCTGTTGGACATCATCAAATCCCTCATCAAGCAAGAGGTTCAATCCCCTCTATGTCTGCTTTTTTCCAGGCCCCATTACCAGTACACCCTCCTTCTAAAAAGGAAGATGCCACCTGTGGAATCTCATTCAGACTCGGGTAAAATCTGTACCTCTGGTTCCAAGGATATTTGGGAGAATGAGGGTTCCACTTCCACCCCCAAGTCCATCAGATTTAAAAAATCATTTTCCCCTAGACTGAGATTGCTCTTTATGGGAAACTTGCAAAGTGGATGTGCAGGTGTCCAGAGTGGCTAAGAAGACGGCTCTTCCTTTCGAGGACTCATCTCAGCTCAAAGATCCCTTGAATCGTAAAATCGAGAGCTTACTAAGAAAATCCAGGGACACCTCTACTAATCTGCTAAAGACAAACATGGCTTCCACCTGTGTCGCCAGATCTCTATTTCACTGGCTCCATACATTAGAAAACCACCTTACTCAGGGAGCTTCTAGGGAGTAGATACTGGACTCTGTTCTCCTCCTTCAAAAAGCAACAGGGTTTCTGGCTGATGCTTCTGCAGAATCTGTACGTGTAGCAGCAAAGTCCGCAGTCCTCTCCAACTCAGCTAGGAGAGCTCTGTGGCTGAAGTAATGGAGTGGTGACGTAATCTCTAAGGCTAAGGTTTGCCCATTCCCTTTCAGGGACACTATGTTTTCAGTCCAGCTCTCTATGAGATTTTCGAGAAAGCTACGGATAAAAAGAAATCACTCCTTGAGCAGAGAAACCGTAAAAAACGTTAGCTTCTTCCCTCCCAAGATCGGTCTTCCCAGAGGGAATTCAAAGGGGAAAAGGTAAATCGGCCATTGGAGCTATCCGAAGGGTGGTGAGGGCAAAAATATCCTTGTCCCCCACCACCAGCAAACTCCTGACAAACAATGACTGCTCTCCTGTCGGGGGTCAACTCTCGGGCTTCCTCACTCAGTGGCAGTCCATCTCCACAAACCAGTGGGTCCTCCGTACCATTCAGGATGGGTTGAAACTAGAGTTCAAGAGTTTTCCTTCTCAATGCCTGAGAATTATCTCACTACAGTCTCTACACCTCGAAGACTCCTTACTGTTAGATCCTCAAGGTCTGCTTCACGCAAAGGCGATCTCTCAGGTACCCTTACAGGAGAGAGGCAGAGGGCACTCTTCTCGCCTATTCCTAGTCGAGAAACCCTCAGGGAAGCACAAGGTCATCATTAATCTGAAACCCCTGAATCAAGTGATCACTTACAAATGAATCAAGATGGAGTCGATCAGCTCAGCAATATAACTCATTGGACAGGATTGGGTAATGGCTACAATAGATCTGAAGGATGCCTATTACCATGTGCAAATCCACCTAGATCACAGGAAGTTCCTCAGATTTGCAGTTTTCCATAGTCATCAGGTCAGCCATAACCAATTCAATGTCATCCCGTTCGGAATTTCATCAGGGCCGCAGGTATTTACCAAGATTGTGGCAGAAGCAGTAATCTTCATTCATCATCAGGGGATTTGCATCATTCCGTATCTGCATCTCTTTGGTTCCTGGGTGGCTATTTATTGGTGCCACTCCTGGTAGCATTTGTCAGTGATCGTTCCAGTCCCTGGCTTGAACAGCTGACCCGTATACCCTAGTGATCCTTCTGCCTCTGATTACCCGTATTTGTGCCCGACCCGTTCCCTATCCCTGACTTAGTGTGTGTTTTGGTGGTTTCCTACAGTGTATGACTCGGCTTGAATTCTGAACCCTGCCTCCTGCTTTCCATGTCTGTTAATACGTTTCCGGCCTGGCTTTGACTCTTTGGCTCTCATTCCGACTATGTCTTTTGTCTCACATTTTAGATCCCGTGCTTCCATCTAGTTCCGATTTCTGGCTTGTCTCTGACCACGTGCATTGCTATGACTTCTGGTACTTCGTCTTCCTGTTTGTTGCTAACCAGCCTGTCTGACTACCCTGCCTCCTCACTTTGCACTGTGCTGCTACACGGTGAGTGCTACCTTTTTCCCCTTACCTGTGCCCCCTGGTGGAAATTGCATACAACTGCCTTGCAGTTGCTTTACAATGAGCCTTCTGACTGAGCTCTCCGTCACTTAGCCTCATGCGTTTTTAATCACAGCAGGACCACTACCCCTCCGCAGAGATATAGATTTTAGAGAGAGAGGATTCATATTAAGTTCCCATACAGATGAAGACTTTATTCTAAGAGAGGATTGACATTAAGTTAGGTCCTGGAAACGAGAAACGCCTTAACGTGGCTTCCAGGTACACATAAATTGGCCAATTTATGCGCTAAGCATTCTCAATTTTTCATATTTCTAGAGCAGTAATGCAATTCAATTTTCATATTTCATATTGGCATTCTATGGCGCTACAGAGTGCTGCCTTTTTTGTTTGAATGTCTATGCTGAGATCACTGACATCATGCATCCAGGCAGTTTCCTGGGCTCAAGCCTATACATGAGTCCTCCAGACTCATGTTCTTCTGTCTTGGAAAAGGCATCAAGATTCTCTTACCAGGAGAGTTCCCCTTCCTGGTCATGTGAAGTCTTCTGTTTCACAGTGGCTAAACTACTGGAACCTCCAATGGGGAGTCAGCTGGGATCAGCTTCCCCTGAAGATACTCACTTCAGACACCAGTCAGAGAGGCTGGGGCACTGTGGCAGAGAGAACCCACTTTCAGGGGTTATGGGCCCCAGGCATCAGGTCCAGTTCCTCAAACCTCAGAGAACTGAAGGCAGTAGAGAAGGTGTTGAAAGCCGCATCTGCCCTTGTCCAAGGTCATCATGTACGTGTCTATACCGATATTTTAAACATAAGGATGAATGACCTCGGGGAGATCAAAACATCCAACACCGTGGAGACACCATCACGTGTTTCTCAACGCAGTGATCCAGACAACTGCCCCCATCCCTTATGAGAAATATGCAAATGCATGTAGAAAAGCCGCAGAGACACCATCACGTGTTTCTCAACGCAAGCAATAAATAGCCAGGTCTTTCACCGGGAAGGAACAACCACAGGAAGGGCAGCATCCAAAAAGGAAAACCACCTATGCCAATACATGGTATCCATCCACAGACAGCTGTTTCGGGGTATTTGCCCCTCATCAGTGTGGAGTAGGAAACTGGCTATTAGGAGCAGTGCCTAGTAAAAGGACTATAAACATAAGGATGAATGACCTTGAGGAGATCAAAACATCCAACACCGCGGAGACACCATCACGTGTTTCTCAACGCAGTGATCCAGAACACTGCCCCCACTGTGAAAGACCTGGCTATTTATTGCTTGCGTTGAGAAACACGTGATGGTGTCTCCGCGGCTTTTCTACATGCATTTGCATATTTCCCATAAGGGATGGGGGCAGTGTTCTGGATCACTGCGTTGAGAAACACGTGATGGTGTCTCCGCGGTGTTGGATGTTTTGATCTCCCCAAGGTCATTCATCCTTATGTTTATAGTCCTTTTACTAGGCACTGCTCCTAATAGCCAGTTTCCTACTCCACACTGATGAGGGGCAAATACCCCGAAACAGCTGTCTGTGGATGGATACCATGTTTTGGCATAGGTGGTGGTTTTCCTTTTTGGATGCTGCTCTTCCCGTGGTTGTTCCTTCCCGGTGAAAGACCTGGCTATTTATTGCTTGCGTTGAGAAACACGTGGTGGTGTCTCCGCGGCTTTTCTACATGTATTCCGATATTATGACCAGAATGGCCTACCTCTGACACCAGGGAGGCACGAAATATGCCAGTTTGAATCAATCACTGCAAGAATTTTTTCCTGGACAGAGAAGCATCTTTTGTCCATCACAGCAGTCCATCTAAAGGGGTTTGCCAATCTCCAGGCGGACTTCCTCACCAGAAGGGATGTCCATCCGGGGAGTGGTGTCTGGACCAAGCAGTCTTTCTATCCCTAGTGACCAGAAGGGGGATTCCGGGTGTGGATCTATTTGCCAATGGCCAGAACGCGAAGGTGAGGATGTTCTTTTCCCTCAGTCCTGCAGACGGAGCGCGAGGAATAGACGCTTTTTCTTACCCTTGGAGGTTCAACCTGGCCTATTTCTTCCCATTGATCTTGATTCTAGCAGGGACGTTATAGAAGAAACGGTCAGATCAGGTCACGACTAGTGATGAGCGAGTGTACTCGTTGCTCGGGTGACCTCCGAGTATTTATGACTGCTCGGAGATTTAGTTTTCATCGCGTCAGCTGAATGATTTACAGCTACTAGTCAGGCTGAGAACATGTGGGGGTTGCCTGGTTGCTAGGGAGTCCCCACATGTGATCAAGAAGGCTAGTAGCTGTAAATCATTCAGCTGCCGCGATGAAAAATAAATCTCCGAGCAGTCGTAAATACTCGGAGGTCACCCGAGCGTGCTCGAGAAAATCCGAGCAACGAGTACACTTGCTCTTCACTAATCACCACGATTCTGATTGCTCCCATGTGGCCGGGAAGAAGTTAGTATAGCGCTTTGATGGACATGGCCCAGGAAGGTCTGCTACTTCTACTCAGGGGAGTCGACCTCCTTCAACCAGGGCCCCTTGTTACACCCGGACCTTCACAGGTTGAACCAGGCGGCCTGACTACTGAAGCCAGAATCCTAAAAGCTAAAGGGCTTTCAGAGGAAGTGATACAAACTCTTCAGAATAGTAGGAAGCCAGTAACCAATGCCATTTATGACAAGGTTTGGAAGAAATATTCTTGATCCCTTTCATCCTAACATTGCTCAGATTCTGGATTTTCTTCAAAAGGGGCTGCATCTAGGTCTTACAACTAGTACCCTGAAAGTGCAGGTGTCAGCTCTTAGCTCTTTCTTTGACCAGAACTTAGCTAGTCATTGCTGGATAAAGCGTTTCATGACCTCAGCAGCTAGAATCTGACTTAGGCTTCGTCGCCGAATTCCCCCCGGGATTTAAATCTGGTGCTTAACAGTTTAACCAAAGATCCATTTGAAGCCCTGTCGTCCATGAGTTTAAAAAAACCTTACCCTTTAAACTGTCTTTCTAGTAGCAATTACTACCGCTAGATGTGTAGAGGAGCTACATGCCCTATCAATACAGGAGCCCTACTTAACAGTTACTGCAGATAGCATTATTCTCTGATTAGATCCCTCCTTTATGCATAAAGTAGTCTCGGACTTTCATAGAGATCAGGATATTTCGCTACCCTCATTCTGCCCAGGTCCTTCCAATGCGAAGGAGGAAACCTTTCACACCCTTGATGTTCGCAGGGTGGTTCTCTACTACCTCCAACAAACCAAGGGCTGGAGGATTGACCAAAACTTATTCATTCAGGAAATAAGGGCGATAAGGCGGCTAAGAATATGATCGCCAATTGGATCAAACAAGCTGTCTGCCTGGCATAATCATCACAGAGTCTATCTCTTCCTACATCACTGAAGGCTCATTCTACACGTTCAGTATCAGCATCACGGGGCAGATGGAGGGGACGCATCTAATGAGCATATGCAGAGCCGCCACCTGGTCTTCTGTCCATATGTTTACCAGACAATACAGACTAAGTTTTAATATGGATTTAACATTCGGCAGACGAGTTCTACCGGCTGTAGTCCCTCCCTAAGAAATTATTTGTTGGTATTACTCCGATGCTGCTGTCGTGGAAGGTGACTAGAGAAAATAGAATTAGTCTTACCGGTAATTCGGTTTCTAGGAACACTCCATGACAGCACTAATTCCCTCCCTATCTGATTTTCTTATTGGATGATTCCTGCACTTTGGTGGTAACTATTCATGCTAGTGTGTGCAGAAAAAAACACTGGTGGTTGCAGGAAGGGGAGGGATATTTATCCTCTTTGTGTTTCCTGTCCCCCATTAGGGCGGGGAGACAACCTCCGATGCTGCTGTCATGGAAGGTTCCTAGAAACCGAGTTACCGGTAAGACTAATTCTATTTTTTCTTTAGGTCAGTACGATTACAGCGATGCCACATTTACAGTATATTATTTTTTTGTGTTTTGGCGCTTTTACACAATAAAAACTGTTTTATAGGACAAAATAATTATTTTTGCATTCTTTTATTCTGAGAGCTATAACTTTTTTAGTTTTCCACTGATGGGGCTGTATGGCAGCTATTTTCAGCTATACCATTTTTATTTAAATTTTTATTTTTGATCTCATTTTATTCCACTTTTTCTTCGGTGGTATGATGAAAAAGCATAGTTTTTTGTTTTTTTTTTAAATGTTTTTTACAATGTTCGCTGAAGGAGTAAACTCTTGTGACAGTTTTATAGGTCAGGTCGTTCTGGATGCAGTGATATCAAATTTTTTGGGGTTTGTTTTTATTTTATTTTTACATAATAATACTTACCGTATATACTCGTGTATAAGTCAAGTTTTTCAGCACTTTTTTTGTACTGGACACACCCCCCTTGTCTTATACACGAGTCAGTTGTCCAGAAAGCCGGCAGGGGAGGGGGAGTGGCGGAGCAGCGGGTCATAGGAGGCAGAAGCTGGTGGTTATGCTGTAACTGTGCCCGCTGCTAAAGAGAAATGAATATTAATTTCTCTTATAGCAGCGCACAGTGATAGCCGCCATCTTCCAAAAGAGATCCTACTCACCCACCAGCGTGTCCTCGCAGCATCTAGGAGGTCCCAGCGCCTTCGCAGCATCGTGATGGTTCCAGCTTTCAGCAGCTCTTCCGGCGCGATCACATGGCCCCGCTTATTAAGGTAATAAATATGCATGTGTCTCCACTCCCATAGGCGTGGAGTGCATATTTATTGCCATGCATACCAGGACGGGATGAGGGAGCCATGCATAGCAGGACAGGACCGGGGAGGCATGCATGGCAGGACAAGGACTGGGATCCATGCATACATTGACAGGGACCGGGGAGCCATGCATACCAGGACAGCAATGGGGGAGCCATGCATTCCAGGACAGGGACGGGGGAGCCATGCATACCAGGACAGGGATGAGGAGACAATGCATACCCGGCTTATACTCGAGTCGATAAGCTTACCCAGTTTTTAGTGGCAAAATTAAATGCCTCGGCTTATTCTCTGGTCGGCTTATACTCGAGAATATATGGTATATATGGGTGCAAGATATATATTTTATTATTATTATTTTGTGGTTTTTGTTTTTTCATATTTTTACAAATTTATTTTACTTTTTACTTATGGAACTTTCACTTTTTGTAGACTGATTGAGCATTGCAATGCTTTATAAACTGTCAGTTCTGCACTGACACATGCTTCTTAGACCATGCTCTGAGCATGGTCTAACAAGTTTGCTAGCCCTGGTGACTGGGATGTGTCATGACGACCTTGGGTCACCATGGCAACAATTGGCCCTTCACGATGACGTCACGGGGGAGCCGATTGGAAGATATAGGGAGCTCCCTCCCTCTCCCTGCCGTCTAAATGCTGCGATCAATATTGATCACAACATATAGGGGGCTAAACAGCCCAGAGCAGTGCGGGCGCCACTCTTGGCAATGAGAACCGGGTGTCAGCTGTGATGTTCGCTGAACACCCAGCAGTGATCGTCTGGGCACAGCTCCTGTGTCTGCTCGATAGCCAAAATTCTCAATTCTGAGGTAAACTTTGTATTCAGTGAAGACAGACTTTTCAATTACTAGGATAGGAGATGACAGTTGCTATGTATATAATTCTTTGTAGACTGGAAGAGGGAGGGGCTAGAGACAGAGCTCCTCCCTCCACCTCTCATCTACATAGAATGCCATCAGCATCTTCTGCCATCTCATATGTCAGTAATGGGTCACACCTAAAACTAGAGAGAGGGGGAGGGCTCCTGTACGGCATTGAGGAGGCTGAATAGTTCCATGTACTCAGCCTCTCTCGCTCCTCCCATCTTTTCTCAGTATTCGGTTGTTCAACTCTAGCGCCGCAGAGACAGGGGACCTAAATCAGCCATGCGCTGATTGGCTGAACATTGGCCAATTACAGCCAGACTTGCGCTCTGCTGTTGCTCTTGAGCCCTACTGCCTATGTACTTGAAGCAACTAGGCAGGAATGAATTGGGCAGAACCTCACAACAGTGAAGATGGCAGAGCACAGAGCGGCTGGGGTGGTTTAGTTAAAGAAGAGAGTCTGAAGCAGCGATGCCTATGACCTGCAAGGCTCTTGCTTCCAATAAGCCAAGAATCAGAAATCTAGAAAAGAAAGCAGATTTATGTTTGCCATGTGAGTGTTGGTGTACAAGTGCTTCTCACAAAATTAGAATACAGCCAGTGTGTGAAGGTCGTGTGCGATATGCAACTAGTGTGTGAATCCTGTGTGCAATATAAAGGCCAGTGTGTGAGGGCCATGTGTGGTAAATAGCCAGTGTGGGGTAAATGGCTAGTGTGTAAGGGCCGTGTATTGTAAATGGCCAGTGTATGAGAGCCGTGTGTGAAATACAGTTAGTGTGTGAGGAACGTGTGTGATATTCAGCCAGTGTGTGAAGGCTGTGTGCGATCTAAAAAAGGCCAGTGTATGAGGGCCGTGTGTGGAAAATGGCCAGTGTGTGAGGGCCATTTTGTTGTAAATGGCCAATGTGTGAGGGCTGTCTGTTGTAAATGGCCAGTGTGTGAGGGCTGTGTACGATATACAGCCAGTGTGTGAGGGCTGTGTGCTCTACGTGGCCACATGCGACATAAAGGCCAGTGTGTGAGGGCCGTGTGTGGTAAATGGCCAGTGTGTGAGGGCTGTGTGTGGTAAATGGCAAGTGTGTGAGGACCGTATGCGATATAAATGCCAGTGTGTGAAGGCCGTGTGCGATATACAGCCAGTGTGTGAGGGCCGTGTGTTCTATACGGCCAGTGTGCGAGAGTCGTGTGCGATATAAAGGCTAGTGTTTGATGGCCGTGTGTGGTAAATAGCCAATGCGTGAGAGACGTTTGTGGTAAATGACCAGTGTGTGTAAGGGACATACAGTATGTGGTAAACCACAAGTGTGTGAGGGCCGTGTGCGATATAAAGGTTAGTGAGTGAGGGCATGTACAATATAAAGGCCAGTGTGTGAGGTCCGTGTGTGGTAAACGGCAAGTGTGTGAGGGCTATATGTGGTAAAAGGCCAGTGTGTGAGCGCTGCGTGTGGTAAACAGCCAGTGTGTGTGAGGGCCAGAATCCTCTATCCCAGGCCAGGTGGTAGAGCAGGTGGTAATGGACAGATTTATACACTCCCTTCCCAGGCCGGCACAGACCTGTGTTGCCCAGGGGAACCCCCAAAATGCGGATGACCTGTGGTTGGCCTAGTGGAAAGGTATCAGGTGGTCGGTGGTTGAGAGGTCCCTAAGGAAGCCGGGTGGTGTTGCATCCCCATACTGGGGTACCCAGAGAGAGCCCAAATCCCAAAATAGGGGTAATAGAGTCACCACTGGGGAGAGTCCAAGGTCTCAAGGGGTTGCTGAGGGGTTGCCAAAGGCCGCTGGTAAGGACTTGCTCTGCTGGAGATGTCACTATCCTGGACATATAGCTGTCCATTGTTCTATGTCCTATGAACCAATGGACTGCCGCCTAGGGAGGCACTGTTTGTGCTATGCCTTCCCCACTTGCAGTGTGGGCTATCAGCCAGGTGAGGTGCTGCAGGCACGTGCCATAACAATTAATGGGGTACTGGTGTCGCGACTCTTCGACCCGGAGAGTTTGGACCCCTGGCAAGGGCCACACTATCCCACCAGTTGACCTACAGAAAACACGTGGGTGTCTGCTGTATTCATGGGGATGCCAAGGATTACCCCGTTGCTAGAGTGACAATAAACAAACTGTGGGGCTGAGACCCATGAGATCGGAATGGTTAATGACTTGTTTTGGGACTTATGGCGGCAGGCGGGGGTGCCAAATGGCTCAGGCAGAAGCCGATTCAACCATGTGAATCCCTATTGCAGTCAGAGGCAGATGAAATTCCCCTGTGTGTCATTGCTGGTGCAAGGACGAGACATTGACCAATGAGGCCGAGATTCTTGAATTGGCGGTTTCTGGGGGGAATTTTGGGACTGCTCAAATCCAGGCTCTCACATTAAAAGTTGCATTTCACAATGTGACTGTGATAAATGGGGTTGCTCAAGAGCCAGGGGCTGACACCAGGTTTCCCTATTTAGCTTTATAGGGAACCTGTCAGCATGATTGTGCACAGTAACCTGTACATACTGTGGGAAAAAAAAACGCTTCTGCAGGCAGGTGCCAGCCGTGCACTTTTTTGGCAATTTCCCCGCACTTGGATTTTATTTACAGTTTTCCAGTACACGATTTGTTAAAACTAGAGTTGAGCGACTTTTACTTTTTTCGGATCGAGTCGGGTTTCGCGAAACCTGACTTTGTCAAAAGTCAGGTCGGGTGAAATCGGCCGATTATTGTGAAAAGTTGGGGGCCGACTGAAACACGAAACCCAATGCAAGTCAATGGGGAATCAAAGTCAGCAGTGAGTGGAGGACAGGAAAAAATCTACAGTGCCCATTTTAATGCCAAAAACATCAATTCTTATTACTTAACTTGTCAATCTTAATTTACTTTATAATAATAGTTAGGCATTGAAAACAAGGGGTCATTTGGCTAAAGTTGTGGGGGGTAGGGCTGGCTCAAGATTTTCGTGGGCCCAGGAAACGCGGAATACGTCACGGCGGTGGAGCAGGGAGAGGTAAGTATTTCAACTTTGCAAGTGCTGTGATCCTAAGCAAGCAGGGGGGGGGGCAATAGTTGGCACTGGCACAGGACCCCTCATAGTACGGCGGTGTGTTTAATGGCAGATGGCGCCTCCCGCTGCCAGAGACACTTTTGCGTACTATGAGGGGCCCTGTGCCAGTGACGTCGCCAATGAGTATGCTCCCCCCAACCTGATGAAGGAACCTGCACTTTCATCTGCAGCTTCCTCTTTCCCCTCGTGTAAGGTGGTATAGTATGCCGGAAGTGGAACCTGACTTTCACCAGGGTCAGATTCTGGCTGTGTAAAGTGCAAGGGGAATGTAGTGGTCTGGGTCAATGTACCAGCAGACTCATCTAGCAGTGGCTGGGCAATGGGCAGGATGAGGAGGAAACACAGATATAGGCCCAAATAATAAAGTAGGCTAAATGCAGTTCAAAATTGATAACAGGACTAAACGGGCGGCATTGCTTTGTTCAGTGGAGGACAACTGTAATGAGTGGCAAACACAGTTAGTAGGCCCAAATACTAAAGTAGGCTAAATGCAGTTCAAAATTGGTAACAGGACTAAACAGGCAGCATTGCTTTGTTCAGTGGAGGACAACTGTAATGAGTGGCAGACACAGTTAGTAGGCCCAAATAATAAAGTAGGCTAAATGCATTTCAAAATTGTTAACAGGACTAAACAGGCGGCATTGCTTTGTTCAGTGGAGGACAACTGTAATGAGTGGCAGACACAATAAGTAGGCCCAAATAATAACGTAGGCTAATTGCAGTTCAAAATTGGTAACAGGAGTAAACAGGTGGCATAGCTAGGTACAGGGGTGGGCTCCTCTGCTGAGTAGCAGACAGTGGTAGTAGGCGCAAAGTATTAACTGGTCTAAATGGAGGCCAGGGCCCCTATATATTTTAACTATCATCTATCATTTCAACAAATTTGTATTGGCAGTGCCATTGAAGGACTTAGCAGCACAGACTACACAGTGGTGGAGCAGGGAGAGGTAAGTATTACAAGTGATAGAGCACTGTTTGAGCTGGGGGGAACACTCTCTCGTGGGCGGCGATACTGGCACAGGGCCCCTCATATTACGATGGTGTGTCTGACATTGGTTGTGCACCACCACCATCAGAGACACTTCATTGTACTATGAGGGACCCTGTGCCAGTGCCGTCGCCCAAGAGTGGGCCCACCCACATGTCCAGGCAAACGGCACTCGCACGGGTGCTTGCGCCAGGTGGTGACCACGGCCCTGTGGGGGGAGTCAGTCCATTTAGGGAGGTATAAAAATGGCCTATGGTGGACATTCAGCAGCTGCAAATAGCAGAATTGGAGAAGTCAGTAAGAGGAGGCCAAAAGCAAGACATTTTTCAGGCAAGCTACGTGTCAGCAGGGGAAGGTGGGGCAAAATAATTTGACCTCCAGCCTTAGGTGCTATTGTGCTGTTGCCACTACCACCAGATGCACCACCAGCGCCACCACCATCAGTACCAGCTGGCAACCACCGCCCACGGGCTCTTCCACCAGACTTCCTCATTTTTTGGAAAATCTAACCAAAATAACAACCGTTATATGGTACTGTAAAACAAGGTAGAAGGTGTATGTAAACTTGTTGAGAATTTAAATCTCCCTTTTTTGGGGGGAGACTGAACCAAACCTCAAGCCCTGTGCATAAAACAACACAATGTAAGTGGCAGAAAGTGGCTGGCTGATATACGACAAACTAACAGGACTGAAGTATATCCACTTTGTGAGAATTAGAATCTCACTTTTTTGGGGGAGACTGAACCAAAACTCAGGCCCAGTGTATTACACTACACAATGTAAGTGGCAGAAAGTGGCTGGAAGATATATGAAAAAATACAAGGACTGTAGTACAATTTCAATCTCCCTACAATTATCTCAGGAAAAGTATGGCAGCAATAAAAAGGACTGCTGCACACAAAAGTGTGGACAAATAAACAAGATAACTGTGCAGAAAGGAGCAACAGGATTTTTGCTTTAAAAAAAGCAGTTGGTTTGCACAGCGGCGTACAAACAGCAATGCAGCTATCAGGGAGCCTTATAAGGCAGCCTAATAAGCTACAGAGCTGATGCACAAAAATATAGCCTCCACTGTCCCTGCAAAAAATGGTGGTGTTGGACAGTGGAAATCGCTACAGCACAAGCAGTTTGGGGGTTAATCTTCCCTCCCTAACTATATCCCTTCTTCTGATGAAGTTGCAGCAACCTCTCCCTATGCTAAGATCGGCAGAAGTAAGATGGCGGTCGGCGTGCATGCCCCTTTATAGCCCCTGTGACGCCGCAGAAAGCAAGCCAAGCACTGGCATGCCCTTCTCTAAGATGGTGGGGACCGAGACCTATGTTATCATGCTGCCCACACTCTGCGTCCTCCTTCATTCGCTGAAAAATGGCGCTGAAAGCGTCATACGAATGGTGACTTTTGCGCGCAGATCGCCGACCTCATGGCCGATCCCACACTAGGATCGGGTCGGGTTTCATGAAACCCGATTTTTGCCGAAAGTCGGCGAGTTTTTAATTTGTCCGATCCGTTTCGCTCAACCCTTGTTAAAACCAATGGTGTCGTTCAAAAGTACAAGTCCCACAAAAAACAAGCCCTCACACACCCATTCTGACCAAATAATAAAAAAGTTATGGCTCTGAGGAACAAGGGAAGCAAAAAATGAAAGTGCAAAGCCAAAAATACCTCTAGTCGTCCAAATAGTGGACAACCCCTACAATAAAACTATTTGATTATTTTTAATGTCAGTATGCCTTATTTTTTTTATATGGATGCTCAGGAGACACAAAGAAAATGTTAGAAAGTGCACATAATCTTTCAAACATACCTCATTTATATTTACTGTAATTTTTAGGCAAGGATCTAGTAAAGAAAAAATGCTAAAAGATTTTTGAATTTGCATTACGTATGCATTTGCATTACGTATGTGGAGCACCCGTACCGGGCCCTTCAGTTCTCAAGGGGGATGTCACGGTGGCTGACCCGGTCTGCGGCCCTCAGGAGGTCCGTTAATAAAAGGGGGGAAGGTCTTTAAAGGGGAAATGTTTGTGACACCACCTGTGGTATTCTGTCAGGGTGACTTATGCTGCTTAGGGGTCCGCTGGGGTGATGTGATGGCAGCTAGATGGTATACCTTCCCACAGGTGAAGTATGTCCCCAGGGCTTCCCAGAGTGTAGATCGTGGATGGTGTGATGCACAGTGAAGAACGAGGACACAAGGTTGCAGTCTCTTTACCTTTTTTACTGAAGGCTTCGGCATCCACAGCCCAGTGCACCAGATCACAGGGCAGGCAGAGTCCGGCAAATCCAGAGTCCCCTTATCCAGGTGGAAATCAGTAGCCTTCCTCTAGCGCCTGGATGTTGTAGTACCTTATTCCTGAGCTTCTCATAAGGTCCTCACAACTGTTGTTGGTGTTCTAGATGTTATGTCTTTCTCTCTGTCCCCCAGATGGATAGGAACAAACCGTATGACTGATGGCCTGAGGCTTTTTACAGGAGCTCTAGGATACCCCGGCCTCCACAGTTGCCACCGTGCCTCCTGGGTAAAGGTCGGGCAACTAATATGGAATTAGCTGTCCTGGAGCCAGCCTTGGAGATGATGACTCCCTCCAAGTTCCGGCTACCGGATCCTGCGCCTCAGAAAAGAGGCAGCCTTTTACAGGGCAGAACTCCTTCTGGTTTCCTCTCCTTTTGCTACGACTTCATTTCTCACCCTCTACAATACAATTCTCTTTCGTGTCCTTCCTTAGGATGCTGCCGTACGACGGGCCGACGCAGCTCCGTGGCCTTCTGGCTAGGCCTCTGACAGGATCCCACCCCTGTCAGGGACCCTCCTGTCTGCAGCTGCTAGATGTTCCTCCTTTCCCACTGGCTGCCTGACAGGTGCTGCCTGGGTCAAGCCCAGTCAGCTTCTGCCTAACTTCCTATCCAGACCACCAGTTTTACCTAATTGTGAAGAGTGCCCTAATAAATAGGAGCATAGGTCCCCCTGGTGGACTGGAGTGTGAAGTGTGTTGAATGGTTTGTGATACCAGGTAAAGTGATTTCCTTTATTGCCCTCAGACGTAACATCACTCCCCCCTGGTGGAAGAATGACATTACAGCAAAGACCAGGACCATGGGGCGCTGCATATGCATTTATTGCTATATATTTTATTGAGATAGCAAACACGGCTTCCAATATGGTCTGTGAATTAGCACTTTACCTATAGCTCCATAGTTGGCCTAGGGAAGATGGATGTTGGGGTTCGACAGAGTGACTTGACGTGTACTGCTCTAGGCATCCAGCATAAAAAGCAGTTTAATGCTATAGCTGTATTTATTGTATTATTGTACTTTTATAAACTTCTTTTGTTAATTCAAAGAACGAAAAGTACACACTTATGTCACATTACTTCTTTTTCAGGTTATGGTGGCTTTTTGTGCTAGAAAAGAGCTCCCTTCTGACTTGGAGATATGTTTCTTTGGAAATGATTCACTTAAAACTTGCTCTCTAACTTGCATCCTGAAAGCTTTTCAGTCTTTGTAGTTGAAGAGGATGTTATTTGTTTGTATGCTTGAAACTCATTTAGCAGAAGTCACTACTGAAATAGCTTTCATTTCCTTTCTTTTCTCCTCTGATTGAGAAGCACAATTGACTGTCCCAGTACAGTCCGTAATATGTTATATAGGTTTCAACATTGAGTCATTAAAGGGAAAATGACATCAAAACTCTAAGGACATCGTGACTTAACATATGGTCATTTATATGATGTAAGTATGAGTATTTTATTTCAGAGACTATGTACTATGGTGATGTACGGGCATTATTTGGTGGCGTGGACATCACAAAGTTTTATGATCAATTATTAATAGAAAGCTTTAAAGGGAACCTGTCAGCAGGATGTGCATAGTAACCTACAGACAGTATCAGGTCAGCGCCATTATACTGATTAAAATGATACCTTGGTTGATGAAACCCATCTTGTGGTTGTTGTTTAATCATTATTTGTAGTTTTCAGTTAATGATATGTTTGTGCTCCGGGGCGGTCTGTGGGGGTCTTAATGTGGTGCTCTGAATACATATTCATCATGGCTTATGACAGGTCACTGATCCCTCAGTCACCTGCCCCCTATTTTACATACTGAATATAATATGTATTGAAAAAAATAAATAAATCACATTCAGCAGGCATCTATAATATGCATTAAATTATTATTTAACCCCTTTCTGCCATCAGACGAAATAGTACGTCCGAAGGACCGAACCCCCGTTTTGATGCGGGCTCCGGCGGTGAGGCCGCATCAAATCCGGGACATGTCAGCTGTTTAGAACAGCTGACATGTGGCTGCAATAGCAGTGGGTGGAATCGCGATCCACTCGCTGCTATTAACTAGTTAAATGCCGCTGTCAAACGCTGACAGCGGCATTTAACAAGCGTTTCCGGCCGTAAATGCGCGTAACGGTGACCCCTGTCAAGTGATTGGGGTTCATCGGTGCGTTGGCATAATAACCTAGAGGTCTATTGAAGACTTCTATGGTTGTTGATGCCAGATTGCTGTGAGCGGCCCTATGGTCGGCGCTCATAGCAATGCAGTAAATCTGCTACTAGGAGTGATCTGAACATCGCTCCTATGTAGCAGAGCCGATCAGGCTATGCCAGCTTCTAGCCTCCCATGGAGGCTATTGCAGCATGGCAACAGTAAAAAAAAAAAGTTTTAAAAAATTATAAAAAAAATATAAAAGTTCAAATCACTCCCCTTTCGCCCCATTCAAAATAAAACAATAAAAAAATCAAACCTACTCATATTTGGTATTGCCGCATTCAGAATCGCACAATCAATAAAAAAAGGATTAACCTGATCGCTAAACGGCGTAGCGAGAAAAAATTCAAAACACCAGAATTACGTTTTTTGGGTTGCTAATAAAATGCAATAACGGGCAATCAAAAGAACGTATCTGCACCAAAATGATATAATTAAAAACGTCAGCTCAGCACGCAAAAAATAAGCCCTCACCTGACCCGAGATCTCGAAAAATGGAGCCACTACGGGTCTCAGAAAATTGCGCAATTTTTTTTTTTAGCAAAGTTTGGATCTTTTTTTCACCACTTACATAAAAAATAACCTAGACATGGTTGGTGTCTATGAACTCGTAATGACCTGGATAATCACAATGGCAGGTCAGTTTTAACATTTAGTGAACCTAGCAAAAAAGCCAAACAAAAAAAACAGTGTGGGACTGCACTTTTTTGCAGTTTCACCGCACTTGGAATTTTTTTCCCGTTTTCTAGTACACGACATGGTAAAACCAATGGTGTTGTTCAAATGTACAACTCGTCCTGCAAAAAATAAGCACATGGCCATATTGACAGAAAAATAAAAAAGTTATGGCTCTGGGAAGGAGGTGAACGAAAAACAAAAACGCAAAACCGAAAAAAGCTGCCGGGGTTATGGAGTTAATATAGTGATATACATTTATTCTGAGAAAAAAAACTTTTGTCTCAAAATGGCGCCGGCTGCGCTTGTGCAGTAGTATCTATCGGTGATCCGTTAGATGCTACAGCGAATGCTCTGCCGGCGCCATCTTGGTGGAGACAATTTTTTTTTCCTCTATCAAAAAAGCATCAGTGATTTAATTCTTTTTTTTCAATACATATTATATTCAGTTTGTAAAATAGGGGGAAGGTCACTGAGGGATCAGTGACCTGTCAGGAGCCATACACATGAATATGTAAGAAGAGCACCACATGAAGACCCCTGCACAGACTGCCCGAAGCATGAGAAAACTACAAATAAAGATTAAAGAACAACCACAAGATGGATTTCATCAACCAAGGTATCATTTTAATCAGTATAACGGCGCTGACCTGACCCTGTGTAGGTTACTGTGCACAATCCTTAAATATATTTAAGTTTGCAAAATTTTTCTAGGAAATTTGATTTGCGGAAAATCAAAGTACACCAAAGCTTCCATTGCACTGAAAAGACGTCTATGATACTCTCTAGATACGATACGTCTATGATAGGTCTCTTAACACTGAATGAAATTCCTTTTGTAGCAAAAACAGCCAAAGCTGACTGTCCTCAACACACTGCATTGACAAACTTTTTATGCTTTTTAACATTAAAAAAAATGTAAAAAATCATCAATTTTTTCACTTCCTGTAAGTCCTGGAGAATTGACACAGGGCATTAAAGGAATTGTCTGGTAAAAGCATTTTTTTAACTTTTAAAAAAATTTTTTTATTTGATCTTTAAATATAAAAATTTAATAGAATTCAAGAAGAAATTAGAAACTTAATAGTAATAATATACATCACTTTCAGAATAATGTTTAAGTGCCAGAGCTGTTAAACATGGCATGGATTTACTGCTCATCTCTCGTCTCTTCATACATACCGTATTTTCCGGCGTATAAGACGACTGGGCGTATAAGACGACCCCCCAACTTTTCCAGTTAAAATATAAAATCTTAAAAATCGGGGATCTTCTTATACGCCGTATGTCATCTTATACGGCCGGTGACTAATGTGCCTTTTTTTTGGGGGGGAGTGGTCCCGATGACGGAGGGGGCGTCTCACAGGGAAGTGTGAGTATGCCCCATTACCTCATATTATAGCTGCAGCGTCAGCGTGGGGTGCTGGGGAGCGGCGGCGGCGGCTGCTCCTTTGTGCCGCGTGGGTGCTGTGGGGCGGCGGTTCCTTTTGGTACAGCGTCGTGGCTCTGTGCTGTGGGGCGGCAGTGGGGGCGGCAGCGGCGGCGTATCTTCAGGGAGAGTCAGTCGGGGCTCCTCTGGCATCTCCCGAAATCCCGGAGGCGCCGGCAGCTCCATTGCTGCGATGCGGTGGCCTCCGGGAAAATGGCCGCTGGGGGCGGCGCAGGCTCAGATTCAGATCTCGTCCCGAGATCTCGGGAGACGAGATCTGAATCTGAGCCTGCGCCGCCCCCAGCGGCCATTTTCCCGGAGGCCACCGCATCGCAGCAATGGAGCTGCCGGCGCCTCCGGGATTTCGGGAGATGCCGGAGGAGCCCCGACTGACTCTCCCTGAAGATACGCCGCCGCTGCCGCCCCACAGCACAGAGCCACGACGCTGTACCAAAAGGAACCGCCGCCCCATAGCACCCACGCGGCACAAAGGAGCAGCCGCCGCCGCCGCTCCCCAGCACCCCACGCTGACGCTGCAGCTATAATATGAGGTAATGGGGCATACTCACACTTCCCTGTGAGACGCCCCCTCCGTCATCGGGACCACTCCCCCCCACCCACCATAGATACCCGGCGTATAAGACGACCCCCGACTTTTAAGAAGATTTTCAGGGGTTAAAAAGTCATCTTATACGCCGGAAAATACGGTACTTCTTTCAGCGCGCCGATCTGGCATCAGTCAAACATCCCTTCGGCGGATATTAGCTACTCACAAATGGCACCCTTACAAAATCCAGCTGTTGCAGCATCTCAACGAGGATGACCCAGATCGGCCCGCTGAATTTGCAGAATGGGCAAAACAAAAATTGGAGCAGGACCCTCAGTTTACACAGAACATTATGTTCAGTGATGAGGCAAACTTTTCTGGGTGGGTCATTTATATGGATACACCAAAATAACATGGGAATGGTGACAGTTTTCTTATGTAGGGTGTCTTGCATTGAAATCTTCTGCAATTGCACGGGTACTGTGTTCACCAGACTTCAACACAATTTCTATACGCTCCTCTGGTGTTAACCTCTGTGACATGTCAATGTCTGTAAACAAAGAGAAACTTGTAAATAACTCATGAAACCATAAAGCTACATTAAAACCAAGCACACCATTGTTTTTCTTGTGAAATTCCCAATAAGTTTAATGTGTCACATTACCCTCTTCCCATTGGAAAAAATAAAGTTGGATCCAAAATGGCCAACTTCAAAATGGCCACCATGGTCACCACCCATCTTGAAAGTTTTCCCCTCTCCCATATACTAATGTGCCACAAACAGGAAGTTGATATCACCAACCATTCCCATTTTATTTAGGTTTATCCATATACATGGCCACCCTGTATTTAGACGTAGCCAATGGGTAGGCACTTTGTGCAGATTTATTCGAAGTGCAATTTTTCTAAGTGCCAGGGCAGTTAAATATGGCAGTTGGACAGGGCAGGAGACAGGTAAGACATGCAATACACCCAAACAAACTTCCTTCCAGGTCATCTGATTTTCAATGAGTATTTTTAAACCAATAACTTTTTATTGAACGTTTCCAAAAATAGTAACAAGTAAAAAGGCACTTATGTTTTATACATTTGTATGTGACACAATTACCTATAACTATATATAAGGGGAGGGAATAAGGAGGGGAGGGGGGGTAGTTGGTATAGGATGGGAAATGGGAAATTAGGAATTGGAAGAATAAACATGGGAATAACACTATAACCAACAAACAGGACACCATAAGAGAAATTAGAGATCTAAGAATGCATACTTCATTTGAAAGATCTAGAGATGCAAAAACTGAATTCAGGGAATATTAGGTACTCCGGGATTTCGGGAGATGCCAGAGGAGCCCCGACTGACTCTCCCTGAAGATACGCCGCCGCTGCCGCCCCCACTGCCGCCCCACAGCACAGAGCCACGACGCTGTACCAAAAGGAACCGCCGCCCCACAGCACCCACGCGGCACAAAGGAGCAGCCGCCGCCGCCGCTCCCCAGCACCCCACGCTGACGCTGCAGCTATAATATGAGGTAATGGGGCATACTCACACTTCCCTGTGAGACGCCCCCTCCGTCATCGGGACCACTCCCCCCCAAAAAAAAGGCACATTAGTCACCGGCCGTATAAGATGACATACAGCGTATAAGAAGATCCCCGATTTTTAAGATTTTATATTTTAACTGGAAAAGTTGGGGGGTCGTCTTATACGCCCAGTCGTCTTATACGCCGGAAAATACGGTATGTATGAAGAGACGAGAGATGAGCAGTAAATCCATGCCATGTTTAACAGCTCTGGCACTTAAACATTATTCTGAAAGTGATGTATATTATTACTATCACCTACTGTATCCTCACCCATCCCTTGTAGATTGTGAGCCCTCGCGGGCAGGGTCCTCTCTCCTCCTGTACCAGTTGTGACTTGTATTTTTCAAGATTATTGTACTTGTTTTATTATGTATACCCCTCCTCACATGTAAAGCGCCATGGAATAAATGGCGCTATAATAATAAATAATAATAATAATAATAATAATAATAATAATATAGGTCCACTGTGAAGCACTCCACAAGGCCCACCTTTCCTCTATGTTGGTTCTATGTGACAGGTTTAAAGTGAGGATTGATTCATATCGGTAATATATATTCATTTTGTCTATTAAATCAGCTAAGGTACCCAGCTCTCAATTGCGTCTAGTATGGAGGCTTTGTAGTAGTTGACTAAATTAGGGACCCTCATGCATCCCAAATTACAGTATAATGATGGTACATCACATTCCGTGCTATTCTGAGTTTCTTTTTAGCCCAAATAAACTTACCCAGCAATGATTGTAATTTGAAAATTTCTTTCGGAAGGGAAGGATAAGGTAATGCACCATTTTTGGGGAAAATTAGCATTTTCACAGCTTGAATTCTGGCCCACTAAGATAAAGGCAGAAGGGACTGCCTATCCAAATCAGCTTTAGTTTCCTGCAACAATGACTTAACATTCTGTTGTACTAGTTTTTTAGTTTTGGTTAGTTTAATCCCTATGTTCACCATATTTTCTTCATTCCAAATAAACGGAAATGTATGTTGAAGGTCAGATTGCAGGACCTTTTCTGTCCCCACTCCGTATACTGTGGATTTTGTGGCATTCAATTTATAATACGACACCTTTGAGAAATCCAAGAGGGTTTCCATAATGGCCTCTAGAGAGGTCTTAACATTTTCACACACGATAACAACGTCATCAGCATAAAGACCAACCTTATGGGACACAGTCCCTATCTGAATTCCATGAATATTTGGGTTGGATCTTATGGACACCGCCAGGGGTTCCATCACCAGCGCAAATATTACTGGTGAAAGTGGGCACCCCTGACAAGTCTTGTTCGAAATGGAGAACCTCCCAGACTGGAAACATGCTGCATTAACTGATGCAACTGGATTTGAGTACAGGGAAAGAATTGCATCTTTAATTGGACCTATCAAACCAAACTTCTTTAAAACCTCCTCCAGGTAGCCTCAGTGAACCCTAACAAATGCCTTTTCGGCATCAAGTGACAGGAGAACAAGGCCCGCCTCTCGTTTCCAGCGTTTCCAGAATATTAATGATGCGTCAGACTCCATCTTTGGCCTGCCGTCCCGAAACAAACCCAACCTGATCCGAGTTGACCAAGTCAGGCAGAACCAGCATCAGTTTTTTAGCAATTATTTTGGCGTACAGTTTTAAATCACAATTTAATAGGGATATAGGGCAGAAGTTGCTAGGGGAAGTGGGGCTCTTTCCTGTTTAGGAAGGGTTGTAATACTAGCTTCAAGGTTCTGGCTGCTTATGAATCCATTACTTTGCCAATATATAAATGTTTTATGTAAAAATGTGGATAGAATAGATGGGAATTGGTCAAAGTATAGATTGAACAAACCATCAGACCGGGAGCTGAGTTCTTTTTAGATGTTGAGATTGCTTCCTTAATCTTCTGTAGGGTAAAGAGTGCATTAGGAAGGTCAAGTTGGGATTGTAAGACTGCAGGAAGGTGTAATCTGTCACGGCCAACGGCCACTCCTTCTGCAGCCGTGCCAGCTGCCGGGACCACCGCCGCTCCTCCCGCTCATACTTACCCGCTGTGGCGCGCTCCTCCTGCAGGCGCGCATCCTTTCCTTCATTCTTATCCGCTCCCTGGTTCTCGTCGGGTGCACGTGCGCACCGCCCACTCCAGCACTTCCTCTTTCTGATTTACAGGCACTCTGTATCTCCTCTCTGTGATCCTGGAGGTGACCCGGAAGTCCTTCAGCACTCTGTGTATTTAAGGCGATTCCTTCCTCTGCTTCTTGCCTGTCTGTCATTTGTGCTTCTGTGACTCAGGCCCACCTTTAAAGTAAAAGGAACAGCATCCAGTCCAGGAGATAAAAGAATCCAATATCTTTATTCTGCCATAATGTGACGTTTCGACCTAAAAAGGTCTTTATCAAGCATGCTCTGACTCTGCTTATATAGATTCCGGGCAGCCGGGAACTTTATTCAACTCGAGGCAATTAGGAGATTGCAGATTCCGGTCAGATCCCTGGAGACTCCTCGACAGATTGCATCAGTCAATGGCCAACCTCTGCGGGAGTCTGTTACGTTGGTAACCGAAGAATTGTGAGAATCATCATGAGAAGATCGTCTTCTATGTGCTGCCTTCTTTATCCCACACGTTTCTTCTTGGACTTTCTTAGTTGGGGACTCACGAGCCTTGTATTGACTGGCGGTCTGGCAAAATCCTGCGTTGGAGGCTCTTCTACCAGAGTAATTGTCTGCTTCCTGTTTTGCCAAAAAAATCTTCTCGTCCAATTTTGGTGTCTTCAGATTTACCTTCTTCGTATTTGTCTTTCCTGGATGCCTTCAATAAGAAAGAGATAAAGTGATGTGTGCACAACTAACTTAGTGGTGCCCAGGTAGGTTCCCAAACCGTAGTGAACAAGTAAAGCATAACCCGGCACTCAACTTAGCGGTGAAAAAATTGAGAGGACCGCTGACCACGGACCTTTACATCAAACCTACAGACAGGAATAGTATTCTCCATTACCAAAGTTTCCATCCTCTGGTGAAGCGTTCTATCCCCAGATCTCAGTTCCAGAGGGTCAAACGTATAGTCCCTGATGGCCCTCTGAGAGTACAATGACTCCATGACATGACTACTAAGTTTGAAAAGAGGGGTTACCCTTCAACAATCCTAGAACATTCTAGGGACCTCCCTCCCGGTCCTTCTACAAACAGTAAGGGCAAACGTATTCCGTTTGTCCATTTATATCATCCCGCCTCATATATATTACATAAATCCATCAGAAAACATTGGCATTTGCTGTTTACCGCACATCCTGATGTGCCAGAATTCAGGGAACCATTTTTGCACTGTTTCAAAAGACCACCCAATCTTAGAGACAATCTAGTCAGGGCCGATATTGGCCCTAGTTCCACACATAAACAACGTTTTTTATCCAAACCTAAGACCGGTACATTTCCTTGTTTGCACTGTGCTCAGTGCAACAATATACAGAAGGGAAGTACATTCCAACATCCTAGGTCAGGTAAGACCTTCCACATTAGGGATTTTTTTTTACGTGCGATTCATCTTTTGTGGTTTATATGATTAAATGCCCGTGTGGCCTTCTTTATATCGGTGAAACCACCCAGTCTGTCCGTGACAGAATCTCAAAGCATAAGTCCACAATCCGTTGCACAAACTTATTATTACCTATCCCTCATCACTTCCATACCCAAGGGCACTCAGTATCGCAACTCAGGTACCAGGTAATTGATTCAGTTCCTCCACCCAGGAGAGGTGGCAATAGGTCAATATTATTGAAAAAAAGAGAGGCGTTTTGGATTCATACATTAGAGACCCTCTCTCCAAGGGGTCTCAATAAGGATTATGACCTAATGGCGTTTATATAAACATATTTGTATGTCATTATTATAAGTATTAACACCATTCTCTCCATTTTCTCCAGAACCGTCTCTATTGATCTCAGGACACTGCAGAGCACGAATATAGACCGGCACGTTTTGCACATCTCTTCTCGGCCTTCCAGTGCTCCTCGTATATAGTTACACACCAGCCAACCTGATAAGTGTACCCTTCAACCCAGTATCCGACTTATGTTTCCTTCACTCATTCCCCTGTGTCATATTAGACTCATTGTCTTATTCCCCATATACCGTATTTTCCGGCGTATAAGACAACTTTTTAATCCCTGAAAATCTTCTTAAAAGTCGGGGGTCGTCTTATACGCCGGGTATCTATGGTGGGTGGGGGGGAGTGGTCCCGATGACGGAGGGGGCGTCTCACAGGGAAGTGTGAGTATGCCCCATTACCTCATATTATAGCTGCAGCATCAGCGTGGGGTGCTGGGGAGCGGCGGCGGCGGCTGCTCCTTTGTGCCGCGTGGGTGCTATGGGGCGGCGGTTCCTTTTGGTACAGCGTCGTGGCTCTGTGCTGTGGGGCGGCAGCGGCGGCGTATCTTCAGGGAGAGTCAGTCGGGGCTCCTCCGGCATCTCCCGAAATCCCGGAGGCGCCGGCAGCTCCATTGCTGCGATGCGGTGGCCTCCGGGAAAATGGCCGCTGGGGGCGGCGCAGGCTCAGATTCAGATCTCGTCTCCCGAGATCTCAGGACGAGATCTGAATCTGAGCCTGCGCCGCCCCCAGCGGCCATTTTCCCGGAGGCCACCGCATCGCAGCAATGGAGCTGCCGGCGCCTCCGGGATTTCGGGAGATGCCAGAGGAGCCCCGACTGACTCTCCCTGAAGATACGCCGCCGCTGCCGCCCCCGCTGCCGCCCCACAGCACAGAGCCACGGCGCTGTACCAAAAGGAACCGCCGCCCCACAGCACCCACGCGGCACAAAGGAGCAGCCGCCGCCGCCGCTCCCCAGCACCCCACGCTGACGCTGCAGCTATAATATGAGGTAATGGGGCATACTCACACTTCCCTGTGAGACGCCCCCTCCGTCATCGGGACCACTCCCCCCCCCAAAAAAAGGCACATTAGTCACCGGCCGTATAAGATGACATACGGCGTATAAGAAGATCCCCGATTTTTAAGATTTTATATTTTAACTGGAAAAGTTGGGGGGTCGTCTTATACGCCCAGTCGTCTTATACGCCGGAAAATACGGTAAGTGTTTACCATCATTCCTTTTCACTTTACATCCACAGTCATCTTGCCTCACCTGCTCCCATCTATATATATTCATTATGCTATATTCTGCCCCATTGCGTACATATGCCCACATTGCAGCTCTTCCTACAATTTCGCATGCACCACATTGCAGCAGGGTGGAACGCACTTCCATATTGTTTTTGTCCGGCGGTGGTACGCAACTTTAAGCCACGCCCCTCTCGCATCACTTCCGCTTCTGCGCGGTACGACCCGGCTTTCCCACAGGTAACCGGAACTACACGCCGGCCATGTCCCTGCGCTCCAATATTTAACCCCAAGCACACTCCATTGTATTCCCAACACAGCTGTGGATGCCGCGATAGCCAGGACACAGGTAACCTAGCGATTCGGCTTTACTATATAACATGCTGTACTGTCTTGTACAGTGCACTCTGCTGTGACATTGCGCATACACCTATATGTGGGCAGAGTCCTAATCATTATACATACCTCCACACAGGCTATGTCCCTATCCTCATTGGAAATTCTTCTAAGTCATCCTCATCCCCATTACTGGTAAGCTTTAGTCATTCTACCTATATTCCTTTGGCCTTCAACATAGGCAGATCACAAAACACTTCCACTGTTATTTTTTCTATAGGCTTGCACAGCCATCTATAATCACACCTTATCTCTTCATATGGTATGTTCTCACATTTGATATAATGTTGTTTTTTGCCTTGCATAGCATACATCTTCCTTATGATTTTCTCTTATTTATCAGATAACCAGCCACAGTATTTCTCTAGGAGCGCATATTTGATATATTATGTTTGTATATACTTTGTTTCTTTTGATTGTTGCCCCACTGTTGTATTTTTTATTTACTGTATATGTCTGTATACATTTTTACAGTCATTGATGAAGGTCCCGGATTGGGACCGAAACGTCTGGCTTACATTGGGATAAATAAATCCTCTCAATTTTTTCACCGCTAAGTTGAGTGCCGGGTTATGCTTTACTTGTTCAATAAGAAAGAGGCAGAGACTTTACCTCCGCATCGACCCTACGACTGCCCAAATGACCTTGTTCCTGGCTCTACTCCTCCCCGAGGTCGAATCTACCCGTTGTCTCCTACCGAGACTCAAGCCATAACTGAATACGTCCGGGAGAGTTTATCCAAAGGTTTTATTCACAAATCCTCCTCCCCTGCAGGTGCGGGTTTCTTCTTCTTTAAGAAGAAGGACGGGTACCTTCGTCCTTGTATTGACTACCGTGGTCTCAATAACATCACGATCAAGAACAAGTACCCGCTACCTCTCATTCCTGAGTTGTTTGATCGCCTGAGGGGAACCCGAATTTTCACGAAATTGGATCTTCGCGGAGCTTACAATCTAATCCGTATTCTTTCAGGAGACAAATGGAAAACCGCTTTTAACACTACAGTACTATGAGTATTTAGTCATGCCTTTCGGCTTGTGTAGCGCTCCAGGGGTGTTCCAGGAGTTTGTGAATGATGTTTTCCGTGATCTACTCTCTTCCTGTGTGGTGATATATTTAGATGACGTTTTGGTGTTCTCCTCAGATCTTGCTTCCCACAGAAGGGATGTCCGCCAAGTGCTGTCTCGTCTTAGAGAGAACCGTCTTTATGCCAAACTCGAGAAGTGCGCTTTTGAGCAGTCTTCGCTACCATTTCTTGGCTATATCATTTCTAACTCTGGCTTGCAAATGGACCCGGAAAAAGTGTCTGCTGTGCTTAACTGGCCACGTCCTCAGGGAGTAAAAGCTATCCAGCGCTTCCTAGGGTTCGCAAATTACTACCGGCAGTTTATCCCACATTTCTCCACTCTGGTCGCCTCAATTTCTGCTTTGACTCGCAAGGGGTCCAACCCCCACATCTGGTCCTCTGAAGCTGAAGATGCTTTTCGCTCTCTGAAACAAGCCTTTGTTTCGGCTCCTGTACTCCATCGGCCTGAGGTCAACAAGCCCTTCATTCTTGAGGTAGACGCTTCTGCCATTTCCTCTTCCGGACATCTGGCTACTTGTGGTTTCTTTTCCAAAATCTTCTCTGCCTCGGAGAGGAACTACGCCATCGGTGACAAGGAACTATTGGCCATAAAATTGGCGCTGGAGGAGTGGCGTTATCTGTTGGAGGGAGCTGTTCACCCTTTCAAAACCTTCACAGATCATAAGAATTTGAAATATATCAAAGATTGAATCCTTGACAAGTCAGATGGTCGTTGTTCTTTGCCCATTTTGACTTCGAATTACATTTTCGTCCTGGAAACAAGAACTTCAAAGCCGATGATTTGTCCAGGTCATTTCTCCCATCCGATGTTGAGGAGGAGCCGGCACACATCGTGGATCCCAGCAAAATTATTCTTGTGGCTCCGGTCAGCATGTCTTCTTTACCACCAAGTAAAACCTTTGTCCAAGTGAACGAAAGGTCTGAAGTCCTACGTTGGGGCCATGCCTCAAAACTAGCAGGCCATGTAGGATACAAGAAGACACTCGCTCTCATCACGCGCCACTATTGGTGGCCGTCTCTTCTTCCGGATGTTCGAAGTTTTGTCACCTCATGTCCTTGCTGTGCAAGAAACAATATCCCCAGACATCTGCCCTCCGGTCTCCTACATCCGCTTCCAGTTCCTTTGGCTCCCTGGCAGCATATCGCTATGGATTTTATTACCGACCTTCCTCGACCTTCTGGTCATACGGTCATTTTTGTAGTCGTGGATCGATCCTCCAGGATTACCTTCCGCTCCTGAATTGGCGAGAATCTTCATTGCTCATATCTTCCGGATTCACGGTTTTCCGTTGCACATAGTCTCTGATAAACGAGTTCAGTTCACCTCTCGTTTTTGGTGAGCTTTATGCAAACTGATGAATGTTACCTTGGATTTCTCTACAGCTTATCATCCTCAGACCAATGGACAAGCAGAGCACACAAACCAAATACTGATTACTTATCTCCGTCATTTTTCCAATGGTCATCAAAATGACTGGTCTAATTTGCTTCCGTGGGCTGAGTTCGCGTACAATAACCACATCAATGAGTCTTCTTCCAAATCTCCCTTCTTCATTGTCTATGGGCAACATCCTGGTATCCATCTACCGGTACTTCCTGTCTCGGGTGTGCCGGCGGCTGTTCTTCTGTCCGAGGAGTTCTCCAGGGTCTGGCAGGAGACCAAAATTGCCTTGGAACGGGCACAGGCCAGGATTAAGAGACATGCCGATAAGAGACGTCTGGATTCTCCCTTATACCGGCCAGGTGATAAGGTGTGGCTGTCCTCCAGGTTTATTTGTTTAAAGATCCCCTCATATAAATTGGGTCCACGGTATGTAGGTCCTTTCGAGGTTTGGTCTCGTATCAATGATATTGCTTACAAACTGAAATTGCCCACTTCTCTTCACACACCTAACTCTTTTCACGTTTCCCTTTTGAAACAAGTCATCTTCAATCAGTTCCATGTTTCTCCTGCTCAAACTCCTTTACCTGTCTAATACCCAGATGTCTTTGAGGTTAAGGACATTCTTGCCATGAAAATGTCTTGAGGTAAAACTCTTTTTGGCTGACTGGAAGGGTTTTGGTCCCGAAGAGAGGTCTTGGGAGCACCGTGAGAACATGCAAGCGCAAGAGATTTTATCCAGGTCTTTGTCTGGTCTTAGAAAGGAGGGGAGTAAGGGGGGGTACTGTCACGGCCACTCCTTCTGCAGCCGTGCCTGCTGCCGGGACCACCGCCGCTCCTCCCGCTCATACTTACCCGCTGCGGTGTGCTCCTCCTGCAGGCACGCGTCCTCTCCTTCATTCTTCTCCGCTCCCTGGTTCTCGTCCGGTGCGCATGCGCACCGCCCACTCCAGCACTTCCTCTTTCTGATTTACAGGCGCTCTGTATCTCCTCTCTATGATCCTGGAGGACCGTGACCCGGAAGTCCTTCAGCACTCCGTGTATTTAAGGCGATTCCTTCCTCTGCTCCTTGCCTGTCTGTCATTTGTGCTTCTGTGACTCAGGTCCACCTTTGTCTTTGCACTGCCTGTTCCGAGTCTCCGCTCTGTCCAGCCAGTTCAGCTTCTCTGCCTTTTCCAGCCTTCCTTGTCTCCTCGTCCAGTCCAACCTTCCCAGTGTCCGCTTCATACTCTGTTAGTCTGGTGTCTCTGTCCTGCTTCATTTGTGTCTTCCCCTTCCCAGTGCTCCTTTTGTCTTGCCTGTACTCGGCTCTTACCAAACTGTACTTCATCTTACCCCGCTCTGTCCGTCCTACGCCCAGCTTCTCTATTTTGCACCTCCTACTACCTGTCTCTGGGTTCCAGCTTCTGCGGCAATAGTCTCCCTTGGGCCTGCCCCTAACGCTCCCTGTATAGAGGGTGGTCTACCTGGTCAGCCCACCCTTGGGAGGTTCGTTGTCGTGGATCTGCAGGTCCACTCCAGGTGTTCCAAAAGATCTCACATAATCTTTGAAGATAACTAGAAATTCCCTCCATTGAAAGTTGAGGGACATCCGCATCCTCCCTTAAGTTATAAAGTTTACTATAATATTGCCTAAGTTCATTAGCAATCTCAATTGGGTGGACTGTCCTAGACCGTCCTTTTTATCCAAAATTCTATCCTACTTCTGCACATCTTCTTTTTAACCCATCTGGCAAGCAGTTTCCCCGCCCTATCCCCCATAGCATAGTATTGTGATTTGGATTTCTTTACATTTTTCTCATAAGTAAATAATTTGTCGCCTAGTTTGAATTATTTCTTGAGCCTTTTCACTTGAGGGGTGTTTTTTATTAAATGTTTCTAGATTACTTAAGATGTCTAATAGATCCCGTAATTTCTTTTCTCTATTTCTCTTTTCCACTGCTGCCTCTTTAATGAAGATCTCTCTATCAAAGGCTTTATGAGCCTTCCAAACTATCTCATCAGAGGTCGCCTCATTGCCATTGGTGGAGAAAAAGTCCTGGAGTTGTGTTGTAACCAAATCTGTTTCTTTTTTAGAGGGTAAATATTCGTTGAGCCTCCATTTAAAAGATCTTGGGACTAATAAGGCATCCACAATGTGTATAGAGATTGGGGCATGATCACACCAGGACGCAATACCAATATCAGCAGATTAACACCTGAAAAGGAGGTTATCATCAACAAAAAAATCATCAATGAGACTGTAAGAGTTGTGCCTGGAGGAAAATAAAGTATAATCCCTCTCTAAACCATGCGTGTATCTCTATACATCATGAAGACAAAATTCTTTAATGATGGATCCCATTTCCTTCCTATTTTGTGCTGGCTGGAAACAGTCTAGTGATCTATTTAACGGAAGATTAAAATCCCCCCTATTAGTTGTAGACCTTTATCAAAGTCTTTACATTTTTGAAGAAAGGATCTAAGGAACCCAATCTGGGAAAAATTAGGTGCATAAACAGAGGCTATCGTAAATTGGACACCATTTAGGGAGCAGTGGAGGATAATAAATCTACCCTCTGGGTCTTCTATTTTGTTGTGAAGGGAAAACGGGAAAGAGTTTTTAACCACTATACCCATACCAGCTCGCTTGCTATTGTTTCGAGCAAAAAATATGTGTGGGAATCTATCATTGTTTAATCTACGTGTTTCTGATTCCAGTAGATGAGTTTCTTGGATACAGATCACATCTGCTGCCATTTTGCAGATCTCTTTCCACAGGTGGGTCGGTTACCCGGGGAATTCAATCCCTTCACATTAATAGACATTATTTTAATACCCATTTCTTATATATATAAGGAAGAATTCAGTTGACTAAAGTATGCATAATATAGCTAATAGTGGTGTCATTAAGAACAATAAACTGTAGTGGAGGAAAGCCCTGCAAACAAAAAGGAAAACGCATTCCATGACCATGAGAGGGCAGTATGGTACATCATTAGGCTTGTGTAGGGGAGGTGAAAAAGAAAAAAGGGAAAAAAAAGGAAAAGAGTGCAAAAAGAAGAAACAGTCAAAGGTTCAGTAATAGAAGTAAACCTATATTGGGGGAAGATCAAAACAATGATCAGTCAGTGCAACAATTGGAGCACGAATTCCCAGTTCCATAAGACAAGCAAAAAGAAAAAGTGCAAGCGCACATATACCATTCAAGTAAGTGGGTAATAGAGTCAGACTGTGGCCTATTCTAGGTTCAGCTTCTTCCAGGGATGGTTGATATTTGAGGGTCGCCGATGCTCCTGATTCTTCATAGGCGTAATTCCCCATTAGAGTAGTAATTTCTCTGCCTGGGGTAGGAATAAGCAGACGTGGGTGTCTTCTCCTCTATGGATTATCAGCTTTACTGGGAAACCCCATCTGTATCTTATGCACTGCTTCATTAGAGCCGAAGTACAGGGTTTAAATTCCCTTCTTCAAGTGTCCCGGCTGATAGGTCAGGAAAACAGAGAGATGTTGGAACTCCTCTGGGATAGCAGGCCTTTCCTTAGGGCTGACAGGCAGGAAAGGAGGCATGCCGGTGCCTGCTCTCAGCAGGCGCTCACAAGCCACCTTCCCTGCAGGACCCGAAAGGACCCTGCGGCCATCTTGGAGCAGGGGGTTTCCATGGAGACCCTCAGAACAACGGGATCGCATCGCGTAGTCCTGAGGGAAGCGCACAGGGATGCTTCTTTATGCCGCTGTTACTACTGATAGCAGCATCAGAGGGGTTAAATGCCTGCGATTGGTGCTAGCACCGATCATGGGTGAGTCTCCCCACGGGCTAGAGGGTTACTCGGTACCGGGTCCTGCTGTTCACAAGGGAATGTCACAGTGGCTGCGACCTGGTCCGTGGCCCAGGGCGCCCATTGAAAAGGGAAAGGTCTTTAAAGGGATAGAGTTTATGTTCATGACACCACCTGTGGTATTCGGTCAGGGTGACCGACGCTACTTTAGGGGGTCCGCTGGGGTGATTTTATGGCAGCTAGATGGTATATCTTCCCACTGGTGAAGTATATCCCCAGGGCTCCCGGTGTGGAGATAGTGATATGGTGAGAAGTGCAGAGAAGACAAGGACACAAGGTTGTAGTCTCTTTACCTTTTCAGCATCCACAGTCCAGGGCAACAGACCACAGAGCAGGCAGAGAAGTCCGGGCAGTCCAGAGACAAGAAAGTGCCTCTGGGTAAGTCAGATGGGAGCCTACCACTCTACTGCCACTAAGTGTCTCAACAAGGTCTTTAATCGTTCTGCTGTCCTAGGACAGGTACCTGTATGGCAGGCAGCTCGGGCCGTGTGAACTGGGGTCTGTTCTCAGTGACTCCAGGCTCCTAGGTGCTGCTGTGCCACAGGTAATTATGGGCAAAGTCCTTGTAGAACAATACCCTCCAGTTCTGCTCTGTGTTTTATAATCCACAAAAGCCTTGGGCTCCCGATACCCGGATTCTTGCGCTGATACTCTTCAGAGGCCTGCTCATGGCCTCCTTGGGCTCTCTCTTTCCTCTGTGCTCCACTCCTGTCTGTCCTCGCACACAGACTCCTGCTACAAACTGAGCTCTCTCCGCCTCCAAACCAGGATCTTTATTGAGGGAAGCTGCCCTAAAACAGGGCTTGGATCTCCCCCTCCTGGCCTGGAAGTGGAAGGTGTTGTGTGTGTGTAAACCTACCAAAGGAAACCTCACTTGTCTCCAGACATAGCACTATCCTCCCCGTGAGGAAGACAGCACTACCTTGGTATCTGAACTCCTGGGGTGCCACATTGGCATTGCTGCAGCGTGTCATATGTCACAAACAGCTGACACCTTCACCCGATCGCTGTGGCACTTCACCCAATCACTGGGCACAGTCGCAGTACTAGCACGGCGCATGTCGCAAAGGGGTTAAGTTTAGGTGAAAGGATAAAATCAGCAGATTGCAGATAATATGAAGGAAGCATCATGGAGATGAGAGAGATCAGTGTCAGTTCCATCAGATGACGCGATGGGAGCAATCACAAACATCCATCTTCACTGCTCACTGTCCTGTAACAGACTGAGGATGATTTACCGTTTGCTTTCTTTTCAAATTAAAATGCAGCAATCCTATTGGCTGCTGACCAGTGTCATACAACATAGGGATTTTTAAGGGACAGGACGCAGGGTATTTCTCTGCAGGGTATTTCATATATACGCGCTTTAAATCTGCTTAGAATATGAAACTGTAGATAATTTTGGGGGCACAGCTTTACTTTTCCATACGGAGGGATTGAAATTTCATTAAATATGTCTGAACATTAGTGACCCAATTCATTAAAAGATTTGTGTCATAAAAAAATTGGTTTTGAAAAAAATGTACATTTTTAATGATTTTTTAATATTAACATTTGTTTTTAATGGAGTAAAATGAAATAAAATAAAATGAAAAAAAAATTAAAATGTTTTGATATTTAGCCTATTTTCACTTTTCTGTCCAGGCCAAATTTTATAATTCTGTCCAGTGTCATTTATATGGTGATAACTTTGTAATTCTTCCCACTGATTCTGAAATTGTTTTCTCATGACATATTGTACTTCATGATAGTGGTAAAATGTTTTTGATATGACTTGCTTTTCTTTATAAAAAAAAAAAAACACAGAAATTTGGCAAAAATGTTGAAAATGTGGCAGTTTTCAAACTTTTATTTTTTTGACCTTAAATTAGAGAGCCATGTCACACAAAATAGTTCATAAATAACATATTCCACATGTCTACTTTACATCAGCACAATTTTGGAAACTATTTTTATTTTAGGGATCACATGACATTTGAAGTGACTTTATATGACATAAAATTACCAAAATTGACACCATTCCATAAATTGAACCCCTCAAGGTGTTCAAAACCACATTCGAGAAGTTTATTAACCCGTCAGTTGTTTCACGAGAACTGAAGCTATTTGGAAGGAAAAAAATGAACATTTAACTTTTTTTTCACAAAAAATGTACTTTAGACCCAAACTTTTGTATTTTCACATTATTCAACAAGAAAAAGGGACCACAATTTTTGTTGTGCAATTTCTCCTGAGTATGCTGATACCCTAAATGTGGGGAAAAGCCAATGTTTGGGCACATGGCAGAGCTCGAAAGGGATGAGGCACCGTTTGACGTTTTGAATGCAAAATTGGCTGGACTCGAGAACGGATGCCATGTCGCGTTTGGAGAGTCCCTAATGTACCTAAGCAGTGGATACCCCCCACAAGTGACCCCATTTTGGAAACCACACACCTCAAGGATCTTATCGGGGGGGGGGGGGTATAGTGAGCATTTTGAACCCACAGGTACGACACAGAATTTGATAACAGTAGGTAGTCATATTGAATATGTCGTCATTAGTGTTGAACACAAGTGCTCACTACTCCAGTTTGCATCAGCGCTCAGGTATATATCAAATATCGCAGGTGCTCGAGTCCCCGCCCTTTGTGTTTTGCAGCTGTTAAACACCGGAAAAAACGCAAGCAGGGATCTGCGATACTCCGTGCATAACCAAGCACCCAAAGCAAATTGGAGTAGCAAGCACTTGCGCTCAACACTAGCTGTCAGATCATCATAATTTTTTTTTTACTTTTGAGAAACCCCCAATTCTAACTCGAACTCCAACCCTAACACAAATCTAACACAACCCTTACCCCAACCCTAACCCTAGCACAACCCTAGCCCCAGCACTAACATGACATTAAACTCCAACTGCAAAGAATGGAAGAAGTAAACATTTTTTATTTTATGATTTTTAACTAAGAGGATTACAAATGGGGATTATTTTATCACTGTCCCAGGCCGGTATAGACTGCACACTTCCCCTTTGCATTGTGGCGGGAGTCAGAAAGATGCATCCAGCGGTCCAGTGGTCCAGTGCCTCGAGGTGCCATGGAGGAGGATGAGATGGGGCAGAGACGAGGCTGGAGTAGGAGTGTGGCGCTAGAGTCAGTGCTTGTACAAATCACAATCTCCGGCACCATTGTATTGAAGACATTTTAGGAAACCTTGTCGTCAGCAAGATGGCGCCGGATATTGCGGTATACGCACACAGTGCCATTTTATTTAAATATGTAATGCAGAGAACTCTCGGCAGGGGAGTGGGTGAAAGGTGAGTGAAATAGATCACTCTGTTTGTAGTGACTTTATATGATATATGAGTTTCACTTTTTGTATTGAAGAACTGAAATTAATTAACTTTTTGATATTCTAATTTTGTGAGAAGCACCTGTATCTATTGCAAAACAGCAGTGCAGACAGGCTGGGGTCATATACCAGGCTGTGGGGCAATACCATGCTGGGAGTGCATATAATAGGATGGGGGACCA
The DNA here is from genome assembly GCF_032444005.1 of Ranitomeya imitator. Lineage (NCBI taxonomy): Eukaryota > Metazoa > Chordata > Amphibia > Anura > Dendrobatidae > Ranitomeya > Ranitomeya imitator. The sequence continues at coordinate 293,668,502 of NC_091287.1, read as the reverse complement.
GGCTGGGGGAGCACATAATAGGATGGGAGACCATGCTGGGGAGCATATAGTAGGATGGGTGACCAAGCTGGGGGAGCATATACCAGGCTAGGGGAGCATATAATAGGAAGATAAAATCCAGAAAATCACATGAACTTTGTGAACTTTGAAAATCACATCACATAAACACTGAACTTTAGGAAGGCAAAGTTTGACCAGCTTAGAGATGCCCTTAATCTGGTAGACTGGGACAATATCCTCAGAAATAAGAATACAGATAATAAATGGGAAATGTTTAAGAACATCCTAAATAGGCACTGCAAGCGGTTTATACCTTGTGGGAATAAAAGGACTAGAAATAGGAAAAACCCAATGTGGCTAAACAAAGAAGTAAGACAGGCAATTAACAGTAAAAAGAAAGCATTTGCACTACTAAAGCAGGATGGCACTATTGAAGCTCTAAAAAACTATAGGGAGAAAAATACTTTATCTAAAAAACTAATTAAAGCTGCCAAAAAGGAAACAGAGAAGCACATTGCTAAGGAGAGTAAAACTAATCCCAAACTGTTTTTCAACTATATCAATAGTAAAAGAATAAAAACTGAAAATGTAGGCCCCTTAAAAAATAGTGAGGAAAGAATGGTTGTAGATGACGAGGAAAAAGCTAACATATTAAACACCTTCTTCTCCACGGTATTCACGGTGGAAAATGAAATGCTAGGTGAAATCCCAAGAAACAATGTAAACCCTATATTAAGGGTCACCAATCTAACCCAAGAAGAGGTGCGAAACCGGCTAAATAAGATTAAAATAGATAAATCTCCGGGTCCGGATGGCATACACCCACGAGTACTAAGAGAACTAAGTAATGTAATAGATAAACCATTATTTCTTATTTTTAGGGACTCTATAGCGACAGGGTCTGTTCCGCAGGATTGGCGCATAGCAAATGTGGTGCCAATATTCAAAAAGGGCTCTAAAAGTGAACCTGGAAATTATAGGCCAGTAAGTCTAACCTCTATTGTTGGTAAAATATTTGAAGGGTTTCTGAGGGATGTTATTCTGGATTATCTCAATGAGAATGACTGTTTAACTCCATATCAGCATGGGTTTATGAAAAATCGCTCCTGTCAAACCAATCTAATCAGTTTTTATGAAGAGGTAAGCTATAGGCTGGACCACGGTGAGTCATTGGACGTGGTATATCTCGATTTTTCCAAAGCGTTTGATACCGTGCCGCACAAGAGGTTGGTACACAAAATGAGAATGCTTGGTCTGGGGGAAAATGTGTGTAAATGGGTTAGTAACTGGCTTAGTGATAGAAAGCAGAGGGTGGTTATAAATGGTATAGTCTCTAACTGGGTCGCTGTGAACAGTGGGGTACCGCAGGGGTCAGTATTGGGACCTGTTCTCTTCAACATATTCATTAATGATCTGGTAGAAGGTTTACACAGTAAAATATCGATATTTGCAGATGATACAAAACTATGTAAAGCAGTTAATACAAGAGAAGATAGTATTCTGCTACAGATGGATCTGGATAAGTTGGAAACTTGGGCTGAAAGGTGGCAGATGAGGTTTAACAATGATAAATGTAAGGTTATACACATGGGAAGAAGGAATCAATATCACCATTACACACTGAATGGGAAACCACTGGGTAAATCTGACAGGGAGAAGGACTTGGGGATCCTAGTTAATGATAAACTTACCTGGAGCAGCCAGTGCCAGGCAGCAGCTGCCAAGGCAAACAGGATCATGGGGTGCATTAAAAGAGGTATGGATACACATGATGAGAGCATTATACTGCCTCTGTACAAATCCCTAGTTAGACCGCACATGGAGTACTGTGTCCAGTTTTGGGCACCGGTGCTCAGGAAGGATATAATGGAACTAGAGAGAGTACAAAGGAGGGCAACAAAATTAATAAAGGGGATGGGAGAACTACAATACCCAGAAAGATTAGCGAAATTAGGATTATTTAGTCTAGAAAAAAGACGACTGAGGGGCGATCTAATAACCATGTATAAGTATATAAGGGGACAATACAAATATCTCACTGAGGATCTGTTTATACCAAGGAAGGTGACGGGCACAAGGGGGCATTCTTTGCGTCTGGAGGAGAGAAGGTTTTTCCACCAACATAGAAGAGGATTCTTTACTGTTAGGGCAGTGAGAATCTGGAATTGTTTGCCTGAGGAGGTGGTGATGGCGAACTCAGTCGAGGGGTTCAAGAGAGGCCTGGATGTCTTCCTGGAGCAGAACAATATTGTATCATACAATTAGGTTCTGTAGAAGGACGTAGATCTGGGGATTTATTATGATGGAATATGGGCTGAACTGGATGGACAAATGTCTTTTTTCGGCCTTACTAACTATGTTACTATGTTACATTGCATAAATTATATATACCAGGACTAGCTATTGAACCCATTCTACGCCCAAGTAGCAAGCATTTTTATTGGTACATTTTTCTACTGTGTTAAAGAGACCCTGTCCGCATAAATAACACTATTAACCTGCAGATATGTGGTTATTCTGCAGACTAACAGTGTAATTATGCTGCCTGGTGCCTGCACGCAGCGGGGAGAAAATGAACTTTATTCTCCCTGCCAGCATTTGGCTTCAGTCGTGTAGGTGGGAGCACCGCATGATCAGTCATTGCTGTGAGAATAATGTGTAGCCATTGTAACCGTGCCCCCGGCCCTGACTGACAGCCGGCCTCAATGTAGAGCCAGTGTCTCACTGCTGTATTTGACTGCATGTGCATACCACGATCCCCAGAGCACTTTTAGTAAAGACACTGTAGTTGCGAATTTGAAGGCAAAATGTTTTAGAAAAAAAGTACCAATAAAAATGTTCATCACCCGGGTGTAGAACGGGTTCAATTGCTAGTCTATATGAGAATGAATTAATATATATAACCAGGGGCGGACATACTGCATGTGAAGCCAGTGCGGCTGTACCGGGGCCCGGAGGTGGAGGGGGGCCCCTGCAGAGTGGCTAACACTAAGGGAAATCTGGCCTGGGCAAGGAGCGATCCCTGCAGCTTTGCTGCCTACAGAATGGAATAGCAGCAGAGCGGAGCAGCAGGGATCCAGTCCTCCACTTCCTGCCTGCACTTCCTGTCTGACACAGCCGCAACACTGGATGACATGTCAGCATTCAGTGTGCGTCTGTGTCAGAGAGAAAGCTGCTGGCAATTGTGATGCTGCAGCTGTGGGAACATGCGGAGAGGTGACTGGTGTGTGTGTGAATGTGCGGAGAGGTGAGTGGTGGTGGGTGTGTGTGTGTATATGGAGGAGGTGGAGGAGTAAATGATGGAGGTGGTGGGGAGAACAATGATGGAGGTGGTGGAGAGGGCAATGATGGAGGTGGTGGGGAAGAACAATGAAGGAGGTGGTGGGGAGGACAATGATGGAGGTGGTGGAGGAGAGGGCAATGAAGGAGGTGGTTGAGAGAGTAATGATGGATATAGTGGAGAGGGCAATGATGGGGTGGTGGGGGAGAACAATGATTGGGGTGGTGGAGAGGACTATGATGGGGGTGATGGAGAGGGCAATTATGGGGTGTTGGGGAGAATAATGATTGGGGTGGTGGAGAGGGCAATGATGGAGGTGATGGTGAGAGCAATGATTGGGGTGGTGGAATTCAAAGTGGAAAATGAAGTTACAGGCTGATCCAACTTCAGTGGAAATGCCTCAAGACAAGGAAATGATGCTCAGTAGTGTGTGTGGCCTCCACATGCCTTTATGACCTCCCTACAATGCCTGGGCATGCATTCCACCACCCCAATCATTGCTCTCACCATCACCTCCTGGTGAGGCGGCGGATGGTCTCCTGAGGGATCTCCTCCCAGACCTGGACTAAAGTGTGGCGCCCCAAGGTCTTGGTTGTCACAGTAGCATTGCTTCCATCATGGGGGATGTGATGTTATGTTTGGAGGCAAGAAGGGATAACTTTCACCAGGTAAACACAAGCATGCAACATATTCACGCTGCAGGCCACCAGGGGGAGTGTTTGATCCTATTTACTAGGTGACTCCCCATATATAAGGTAGTTTTGGAGGGAAAGTACGGAGAGTTTCAGTCAGTTCCTGTAAGAGAGACAGAGGGGAAGGAAGCAGAAAGATGTGTTAGAGAAAGAGAGATTGCCAGAAGGAAGCTTGTCGTGGAACATCAGCTAAGCTGAGGCGGAGCTGGTATGATAGGAGAATAGCTAAGCAGACGTGGGGGTCTGCAGCTCCTGGCAGAAAGAGGAAACTGAGAAGGAAAGAACATCGTTCAGTCAGTTCTTGCCATGAGACAGACTGGATCATTCTGAGACAGAAGAGGATTTACGGAGCTGTGTAGCCACAGTGCTGTAGCTCCTGGAAAGAGACACAGAAAGCCAAATATATTGCAGTGAGCATGCAGGAGAGCAAACCACAGGATAGGATACAAGTGGAGACCAACGACGAGCAGGCTGTCTCCTTCTGAGGCGCAGAGACCGGTAGCCAGAACACCGAGGCTGTAAGGCCCTCCACAACTAACATCAGAGACCGGCAGGACAGCTGAACTCCAAATTACCTGACCGCCTTAGTACCCAGGAGGCACGGTGACACCCTTAGAGCCTGGGGCGTGCTAGAGTCCCTATAAAACGGCTCAAATCACCAGTCATACGGGTAGTGTCCTATTCTATATGGGGGACAGAGAGAGAGAGAACATCTGTGAGGACCTTATCTGAAGCCATAGTCAGTAAGGGACTACAACACCATGGCACTAGATGAAGGCTTTGATTTCCACCTGGATTAGGGGACTCCTAACTTGCCTTCAAGCCGGCTGGACCCTGCCTGCCCTGTGATCTGGTACCCTGGACTGTGGCTGCCTGAAGTCTTCAGTAAACCAGGTAAAGAGACTGCAAACCTGTGTCCTCATTTTTTACTGCGCCATTCACCATCTTCCATCTACACAGCGGGAGCCCTGGGGACATACTTCACCTGTGGGACGTTATACCATCTAGCTGCCACAACATCACCCCGGAGGACCCCTTAAAGCAGCGTCAGTCCCCACTAACCGAATACCACAGGTGGCGTCTCGAACATAAACTTTATTCCCTTTAAAGACCTTTCCCTTTTACATGGGCACCCAGGGCCATGGACCAGGTCGCAGCCACTGTAACATCCCACTGTGAACTTAGGACCCGGTACCGAGTACCCCACGGCCCTGGCAGGTGACTCAAAAGCATCTGCCAACTCCTGGACAGTCTGTGGTGCAACGTGATGTTGGTGGATGGAGTGAGACATGATGTCCCAGATGTGTTCAATCGGATTCAGGTCTGGAGAATGGGCGGGCCAGTCCATAGCTTCAATGTCTATATCTTGCAGGAACTGATGACACACTCCAACCACATGAAGTCTGGCATTGTCCTGCATTAGGAGGAACTCAGGGCCAACTGCACCAGCATATGGTCTCACAGGGGGTCTGAGGATCTCATCTCGGTACCCAATGGCAGTCAGGCTACCTCTGGCGAGCACATGGAGGGCTGTGCAGCCCTCCAAAGAAATGCCACCCCACACCATTACTGACCCACTGTCACACCGGTCATGATGAAGGATGTTGCAGGAAGCAGATCACTCTCCACGGCATCTCCAGACTCTGTCACGTCTGTCACATGTGCTCAGTGTGAACCTGCTTTCATTTCTGAAGAGCACAGGGCGCCAGTGGTGAATTTGCCAATCCTGGTATTCTGTGGTAAATGCCAAGCGTCCTGCACCGTGTTGGGCTGTGAGCACAACCCCTGTCTGTGGACATCGGGCACTCAGACAATCCTCATGGAGTCGGTTTCTAACTGTTTGTGCAGACACATGCACATTTGTGGCCTGCTGGAGGTCATTTTGCAGGGCTCTGGCAGTGCTCCTCCTGTTCCTCCTTGCACAAATGCTGAGGTAGCGGTCCTGCTGCTGGGTTGTTGCCCTCCTACGGCCCCCTCCACGTCTCCTGGTGTACTGGCCTGTCTCCTGGTAGTGCCTCCAGCCTCTGAACACTACACTGAAAGACACAGCAGACCTTCTCGCCACAGCTCACATTGATGTGCCATCCTGGATGAGCTGCACTACCTGAGCCACTTGTGTGGGTTGTAGAGTCCGTCTCATGCTACCACGAGTGTGAAAGCACAACCAACATTCAAAAGTGACTAAAGCATTGGTACTGAGATGTGGTCTGTGGTCCCCACCTGCAGAACCACTCCTTTATTGAGTGTGTCTAGATAATTGCCAATAATTTCCAACTGTTGTCTACTCCATTTGCACAACAGCATGTGAAACTAATTGTCAAACAGTGTTGCTTCCTAAGTGGACAGTTTGATTTCACAAAAGTTTGATTTTCTTGGAGCCATATTCTGTTGTTTAAGTGTTCCCCTTACATAGTACAGATAGTGTGGTATCATATCACATGCAGCCCTATGCAGCACCACCGATAACACACTGTTAATTCTATGCAGTTCTATTTATTACCAGAGATAACACTGTGATAACTCCCTGAGTACAGATAGTGTAGTAGATGACACTTGCAGTCCTGTGTAAAACCACAGATAATACCGTGATAATTCTTTAGTACAGATAATGTAATATATGTCATCTGCTGGGCTAAGAGAGTAATCACCATGTGTTATCTGTGGTGTTACATAGGACTGCAGGTCATATGTATTTCATTATCTGCACTTAGAGAGTTATAGCTGTGTTATCAGTGGTATTACATAGGACTGTAGGGTGATATCTACATCATCTGTATTCATAGATCTATTACTGTATTGGGGGGTTGGGTGCTTTGCAAAACATATGTCTTGGGTCCATGATCTCTTCAAGCAACGCCCCTGTCTATAAAACTGAGAAAGGTAGATGAGCTCTTGAGTCAACAGTCTTCAGCAGTCCATTAGACAGTGAATGGAGAACATGTGCATGTTTCTCCTCTGCTCCATTCAGCCCTGTTCACGGAATCGGTGATGGTCAAAGTGATGACACTCCCAATGATCAGTAAGGCTAAGTTCACATTAGTGTTCAGGGGCTTTGCGGAGGGCTGCGTACGTCCTCCGCTAAACCCCGCCAGCATGCGTCCTGCATACCTATCTTTAACCCCTTTCTGCCATTAGACGTACTATTCCGTCCATGTGGGGTGGGCCCTACTTCCCATGGACAGAATAGTACGTCATAGGCGATCGCCGCCGGGTGTCAGCTGATTATTACAGCTGACATCCGGCACTATGTGCCAGGAGCTCTTGTCACATTAACCCCCAGAACTCTGCAATCAAACATGAGCGCAGTGTTCCGGCGGCATAGGAAAGCATCGCGCAGGGAGGGGGCTACCTGCGTGCTTCCCTGAGACCCTCAGAGCAACGCGATGTGATCGCATTGCTCCAAGGGTCTCCTACCTCCTCCCTGCAGGCCACAGATCCAAAATGGCCGCCAGGCTCCTTCCGGGTTCTGCAGGGAGGTGGTTTGCAAGTGCCTGCTCAGAGCAGGAGCCAGCAAGCCTCCTGCAGTGCCTGTCAGATCGCTGATCTGACACAGTGCTTTGCAAAGTGTCAGATCAGCGATCTGACACTTTACCATGATGTCCCCCCTGGGACCAAGTAAAAAAGTTAAAAAAAAATGAAAAATCCTAAATAATGAAAGAAAAAAAAAAGCCAATGAATACATTTCTTTATCTAAATAAAGAAAAAACAACAAAAGTACACATATTTAGCATCGCCGCATCCGTAACGACCCGACCGATAAAACTGTCCCACTAGTTAACCTCTTCAGTGATCACCGTAAAGAAAAATGAGGCAAAAAACAAAGCTTTATTATCATACCGCCAAACAAAAAGTGGAATAACACGTGATCAGAAAGATGGGTATACGCTGGAAACGTATTATTGTCCTGCAAAAAAGAGCCACCATACAGCATCATCAGCAAAAAATTAAAAAAGTTATAGTCCTCAGAATAAAGCGATGCAAAAATAATTATTTTTTATATAAAATAGATTTTATCGTATCAAAGCGCCAAAACATAAAAAAAAGCTATAAATGAGATATTCCTATAATCGTACTAACCCGAGGAATAAAACTGCTTTATCAATTTTACCAAACGTGGAACGGTATAAACGCCCCCCCCCAAAAAAAAAAATTCACAAATGGTTGGTTTTTGTTCATTCTGCCTGACAAAAATCGGAATAAAAAGCGACAAAAAAAAGTCATGTGCCCGAAAATGGTACCAATAAAAACATCAACTCGTCCCGCAAAAAACAAGACCTCACATGACTCTGTGGACCAAAATATGGAAAAATTATAGCTCTCAAAATGTGGAGATGCAAAAACTATTTTTTGCAATAAAAAGCGTCTTTTAGTGTGTGACAGCTGCCAATCATAAAAATTCGCTAAAAAACACACTATTAAAGTAAATTAAACCCCCCTTCATCACTCCCTTAGTAAGGGAAATATAATAAAATTTAAAAAATGTATTTATTTCCATTTTCCCATTAGGGTTAGGGATGGGGCTAAAGTTAGGGTTAGTGTTGGTGCTACAGTAAGGGTTAGGGCTACAGTTAGAGTTAAGGTTGGGGCTACAGTTAGGGTTAGGGTTGGGGCTATAGTTAGGGTTAGGGTTGGAGCTAAAGTTAGGGTTAGGGTTGGGGCTAAAGTAAGGGTTAGGGTTGGGGCTAAAGTTAGGGTTAGGGTTGGGGATGAAGTTAGGGTTAGGGTTGGGGCAAAAGTTAGGGTTAGTGTTGGGGCTAAAGTTAGGGTTGGGGCTAAAGTTAGGGCTAGGGTTTGGATTACATTTAGTGTTTGCATTAGGGTTAGGGGTGTGTCAGGGTTAGGGGTGTGGTTAGGATTATGGTTGGGATTAGGGTTAGGGGTGTGTTGGAGTTAGGGGTGTGGTTAGGGTTGAGATTAGGGTTAGGGGTGTGTTGGGGTTAGGGTTGTGGTTGGGATTAGGGTTAGGGGCATGTTCGGGTTAGGGTTTCAGTTAGAATTGGGGGTTTCCACTGTTTAGGCACATCAGAGGCTCTCCAAACGCGATATGGCATCCAATCTCAATTCCAGCCAATTCTTTTTTTTTTTTTTTTAATGATTTTTTATTTTCACGGCTCCGCGTTATAAACTGTAGTGAAACACTTGGGGGCGCAAAGTTCTCACAACACATCTAGATAAATTCTTTGGGGGGTCTAGTTTCTAATATGTGGTCACTTGTGGGGGGTTTCTACTGTTTAGGTACATCAGGGGCTCTGCAAACACAACGTGACACCCGCAGACCATTCCATCAAAGTCTGCTTTCCAAACGCCACTTCTTCCCTTCCAATCTCTGCCATACTCCCAAGCAGTAGTTTTCTCCCACATATGGGGTATCAGCGTACTCTGGACAAATTGCACAACAACTTTTGGGGTCCAATTTCTTCTGTTACCCTTGAGAATATAAAAAATGATCATGACTAAGACCACCAGGCCGAGATTTGTAGATCGTTATTAGGCTCTGTAGCCAGTGTGTACTGAGTGCTGGATACCATATATATGGACGTATTTTATTATATTTTCATTAAAAGTTTTTTTTTACCCACATCATTCGCTGGACACACCTGCTCTTATGTTGAATGTTAAAGATAGGTACGCAAGACGCATGCAGAAGTATGCAGAAGTAGGCGGTGCTTACCGGAGGACGTACGCAGCCCTCCGTAAAGCCCTGGAACGCAAATCTGAACCCGACCTAAGTTATCACCAATCCTATGGATTATATTGGCTTAAACCCACTGATTTTTATTTAATAAAATTTTATATACACCATCAAATACAATATTAAATACACATTATAGATGCGATCATGCTGCAGCGTAGGCGCCGCCACCGCCTCCTGCTTGCAGAAAGTGATTTAAAAAAAATAATAATGATTATGTAAAGTTGCAGACAGGTCAGTGAGGGTTCAGTGACCTGTCAGCAGTCTGCATTATGGATACCTAATCAGAGCACCACATGAAGACCCCCCCCCCACAGACTGCCCTGGAGCACGAGCATATCATTAACTCAAAACTGAAAATAAAGATTAAACAACAACCACAAGACAGATTTCATCACCCACGGTATCCTGCTGACTAGTTCCCTTTCACAGAAAAAATTTCACCAAATCGCCAGGTGACGCAGTGCTCAGATAGAGGAGGCGCAGTCCTGGTCCAGTGGGTAAGTATTTATTCAACATGCTGGTGGCAAGAGTTGTCCAGTAGTAGACAACCCCATTAAGCTTAGTGTATGAAGTGAGCATTATACTTTCTAAGATCTTTTATTGTAGCGTGGTTTACAGTTGAACCCTATTGTCTGCAGATAATTGATGGAAAACAAGTTGAATATATGTATCTGATACCCATTTTTGAAGGATGTTTCACTTTCTGAACTTGTGCACACCTGGAGGAATCATTAGGAATAAGTGGGATTCCGGACTCGGCTCATCTATCTCCATTAGTATCACTGTAGCAAGTGACATCTTTGTGTCAGTGATGGGAAGCAGAGATTCAGAATGCTAGTTACACATCTATGTAGAAAATCTTTGAAGTTACTATGCCGTCACTATGTATTAGACTTGTTACATATATACCACCTGAAGATGCCCCGTGATCCTGAACATGCTGCTGTGATTATACAGTGCAAAGTGGTCTCCTTTATTTATAACCTTACAATGAACTAGAAAAATTGCCTGGCATTTCAGAGACACTTAAGGGGGACCTAAGATTCCCGCAGGCTGAAATTAGAGACTAGGCACTATTGATTTTTGCGCTGTCTTTTTATTGCTTTAGTTTCTTCCTCCTCTAACTCTAGTGGTGAATAACATAATTATTTTCCAATATAATGTACTGAAAAACAGGAAAAAAATTCAAATTGGACTAAAATGGTGAAAAAAACCCACAATTCCATCATTGTTTGGGAGGTTTTGTTTTTACGGCTTTCATTGTGCTATAAAAATGAAATGTCAGCATGATTTCAGTGATATCAAACCTATAATGTTGTTTTTTTTATATTTTAGTGGTTTCCTTTTCCTGAGATGTTTTTTAATCGATGGACCTATGTGAGGAATTGTTTTTTATACTTGAATCTGAAATTTGTATTGATATGTTGCTGGGCATAAAAGTTTTGATTGATTTTTATTGCATTTTTGGGGAAAGTGAGGCAATTCTAGCTTTTCAATTTCCTTCTTCCTTTCAGTGTTCATCTTATGGAATAAATCATTTTAGATTTTTATTAGTTTGGACAATTATACATGTAAAATACCTAATATGTAATTTTTTTCTACATTTTGCTATTTTTCTTTTTGGGGATAAATGGGGGTGATTAAACCCCTTCACGACGTCCACAGTAAATATACTGTCAGAAGAGGGTGTATGGAGCATACTCACGTGGCAAGCCCGCCCCATACCAGGCAGGTGATGGCTGTGTGTAGCAGTGCTCCGCCCGCGACTGGTTGCTAAATGGCGCTGTCAGTCTCTTACAGCAGCATGTAACATGCGCCAACATGCTTGCATGTCATTAACTCCACCCATTGGCGCACCCGTGACGTGATCGCATGTCGCTGTTGGGTTGTCATGACAGTCAGGGGTTTGCTGATGACCCTCGTGCGTGTCATCATGGAAATCCCTTGAAACCCTGTCTGTGGCCGGGCTTCAAGTAGACCGTGATTTCTTCTATAAGCAGCGATGCATATAGCACATTCGATCAGACGATCGCGTCTTCAAATCCCCTAAGGCTAGGTTCCTATTGCGTTAATGGGACCGCGCTAACGGACAGCATTGCACGGCGAAATTAACGCCGTGCAACGCGTCCGTTAGCAAGCCCATTAACAGCAATGGGGACGCACATCACTAGCGCGTGCCATTTTTGGCACGCGCTAGCGATGTGCCGGTGTTTTGTGGTGTGCCGTGGACGATGCTTGCAGCGTTCGAGGCTCGCCCGAGGTCCGTTCCCTTAAACAAGGACGTTTAACGCGACCCCTTATAAAACATTGCGTTAGCGCAATCCGCTAGCGCTAGGTGCTAAACGGATTGCTCTAACGCAATCTGAACCTAGCCTAAAGGCCCCGTCACACATAGCGACGCTTGAGCGATTCCGACAACGATACAACCTGTCAGGGATCGCTCAAGCGTCGCTATGTGGTCGCTGGTGAGATGTCACACAGGTCGATCTCCCCAACGACGCAGCAGTGATGCGGTGAACTGTAGCGACCTGTAGCGACCTGTAGAACGATGCTATTTCATGATGATTCAATGGGATGTCCTGTCAGCGAGGTCGTTGGTAAGGTGTCAAACACAGCGATGTGTGCTACCCAGCGGGACCTCAACGATCAAAAAATGGCCCAGGCCATTCTGACACGACCAGCGATCTCACAGCAGGGGCCTGATCGCTGCTACATGTCACACATAGCGAGATCGCTACTGAGATCGCTGTTGCGTCACAAAACTTGTGACTCAGCAGCGATCTCGTTAGCGATCTCGCTGTGTGTGACGGGGGCTTATGGGGGGGGTAACAAGAACAGCAAAAAGTAAAAAAGAAGTTTTAACCCCTTAACTCTTGGGTCATTTTCCATTTTTGCGTTTTAGTTTTTTGCTCCCATTCTTCCCAGAGCCATAACTTTGTTATTTTTCTGTCAAAATGGCCATGTGAGGGCTTGTTTTTTGCGGGACAAGTTGTGCCTTTGAACTACACCATCGGTTTTAACATATCTTGTACGGGAAAATGGGAAACAAACTCCAAGTGCCGTGAAATTGTATAAAAAAGTGCAATTCCACAGTTGTTTTTCGTTTTTTTTACCATGCTAAAACTGACCTGCCAATATCATTCACCAGGTCATTACGAGTTCAAAGACACCAAACATGTCTAGGTTCTTTTTTATTTAACCTCTTAATCCCATATTACGTACTATCCCATCGAGGTGACCTGGGACTTAATCCCCAGTGACGGGATAGTACGTCATGCTATTTCATGCGACATCGCTACTTAAGTTGCGGTGATCGCATTAAATTTTCGACGCCATCTTACCTCAGGGAACATGGCATCGGCATCCTGGGGTCTGTCTCTGCCCCCCAGCCCTCCCGATCGCTGTGATTGGCTGTTCAATTCTGAACAGCCAATCACAGCCTTTCTCATTGTTTCAGCCGATCAGATTGGCTGAAACAATGAGGTCTCAGGTTAGGATTGAGTACCGATGTTCTCGATCCTAGGCCGGTGCCTGGCAATCATATCGATCGCGCCAATCGCAAGGCACAACAGCGGTATTACCGCGCTGTGCACTGCCTGTATCGGCCTGGATCGGTGCTGCAATAGCACTGATCCTAGGCCAGAGCCTAGGACAGGCCCAGCGATTGTGCCAATCACATTGCACAGCGGCGGTCACGTTATGTCCGCTGTGTGCCCTGGCTGTGACCTGCCTAGGATCGGAGCGATCCTAGGCAGTTGCCATGGTCACCAGGGCCTGCAGTAATTGATGGGATCAATGTGATCATTCGATCCCACCAATGACAGGTCACAGCAGTTGTGTGACCGCTCTGTGACCTGTCTGTCACCTTCCTGACCGCTCTGCAGGGGTCCTCACTCTAGCTGAGGATTCCTGCAGAGCGGTCACACAGCCAGATCTCCTGTGCTGGGCCTTGTGGTGCTGCAGACGCCTGTAACACCACAATCCCTGCTGAAGAAAAGACAGAAGACAGACTGCAACCGTAAGTGTTATCCCTGATCCCTACCCGATCTCTCTTCATCCACCCCGCCCATCCCCCTCCTCCATCCCTCCCCTCTTTGCGCCACCTCCGTGTGCATGTTTAGCAGCCGCCAAGTGTTGATTGGTGATGATCAACACTCGTGCTAGCTTTTTTTCTCCTCAGCCCCCTTTGCGCCAACTCACATCCCGCAGCCAACAAATTTTGATAAGTGACGCGGTTCACTTATCAGAGCTTGTGCCTACCGTTTTTTTTCTTTCACATCCCCGTTCGCACACCAAGCAGCCGCCGAACTTTGATAAGTGACAAGGTTCACTTATCAGAGGTAGGACCTGCTGTTTTAGACTTTTCCTTTCACAGGTATTTTTTTCTCCCTATTTGTTAGAAGTCGAGTTTCCACCGCTGCACAAGGGGAATCTCGAACCATGTCCTCTGCGATCTCCCATTCTTCCCTAGCTGCAATGGAGTCTGCTCAGCAGAGATGTTGGCCCCAGCATCTGGTTCAATCTGATACTGTGCGGCTGGTTACAGCTGCCACCCCAGGTTCAGCCTTTGTAACTAGCATTGATCAGCAGCGAGCAGACGTTCTAGGGACTAAGTCCTGCTTTTCATCTACTGAGCATGCCCGTGGGACGATCTCTCATTGGAGGTCGGAGGTCACATGCTCAGGTCCTGTAGCAGCTCTGATTGGACCACTAGGAAGGTCCTAGAAGGCTACATCTATAAAAGGCTTGCATGGCCACTCGGCCATACGCTAGTATAAATCTGTAATCGTGTGTGTGTGTGGATGTATGCCTGAATCTGGTGAAAGCTCCGATTCATACCCATTCCTAGTGTTGTTGAATGTACTTGAGTGATTGGACTACATAGCGCCAGATTGAGCCATCCAGCACCAGGCACGAGTTTACTGCATCAGTTTGCAGCGACCTTCAGTGCGGCGCCATGCGCTTTCCTAGCCCTAGTTAGGGTGGTTAGTAGCGTCTGCCAGAGCGGCGCTGTACGCACGTAAATCTTTAATTAGCCCTGACAACCAATCTGTGTAGGGTGGGAACTCCCGCTTGATCTCAGCATCTGACTCAGGGTGTCCTCAGGCATGGGCTCAAAATCCACTGAGGGTCAGAGCAAGATCAATCACCAGCATAGTGGGGGTGAATTTCAGGGATCCCACTAGCGTCCATCTGCTGCACCCTGTAACTGCTAACAGGGCACAGCTTTTCCTTTTTTTTCCCTGTGACTCTGTGAAGCAACAGAGTTCGCATCAGTTCATACCGGATGACAGAACCCATATTTAATCTGGCGTAGTACTGCCATATAGTACCGCCATTACTTAGCAGCAGGTTCCATCTCTGCACGGTGAACCCAGGGCTGCGAACGCACCTTATTACTATCTTTATATTTATTCGGTGCGCTCCGCCAGCCCTAACACTATTTGTTTTTTTTTTTTGTTTAGCTTTTTCTTTTCAGAATAGTTTGCACCAATCACTATCCCCCCACACGTACACATAGTTATCAATAAAGTACACCCAAGCACCATACTCACAAAAAAAGTCCCGCTCGTCCCGTTCATCCCAACAGCGCTATTCATTGGAGGAGGCATATTCTTTTCTTGCCTCCGACACTGATAGCAAGGGAGAGGATCCCATTTTTCTTTACTTTTCCGATGCTTCATCCTCTTCCCCCTCCTCATCTTCCTCCTCCGGTCCTGCGGAACTGCCACGCAGACGCCGCAGGACAGAAGGTGAGGCAGCGCAAATCATTGATGAAGATGAAGATTAAACAGCGCCCACCATTCCCGAAGATGAACCAGCGCACCGCATTGCGGACCCCATATGGACCTCGCCACCCGAAAATTACGAGCCACTGATTCCTGATTTTGTGGCAGAATTAGGAATCAAGTTTGACACCACCTGCCTCACAGAACTAGACTTTTTCAAAGACTTTTTCTCTGAGGATTTTGTTAACCTCATGGTGGAGCAAACTAATTTGTATGCTTGTCAATTTTTGGAACAAAACTCAGGTTCATCATATTCTAACTGGTCTCCTATAGACGCAGTTGAAATGTTGTAGTTTTGGGGCCTGGTCCTCCACATGGGGACCCTGAAGAAGCCAGAACTTCAGCAATATTGGAGTGTTGATATTTTATATAACACTCCAGTGTTCCGAATGGTCATGACCCGGACGCGATTTGAGGGTCATCCATAAATTCCTGCATTATAACGATAATGCACAGTGTCCCGCACGAGATGACCCTAACTTTGACCGTCTGTTCAAAGTTCAGCCGGTCATCAAACACTTCAACAAAAAGTTTGCTGAAGTGTATGTGCCTCAAAGGGACATCTGTGTTGATGAGTCCTTAATTCATTTTAAGGGATGGCTCGGATTCCGTCAGTACCTGCCCAGCAAGAGGGCCAGGTACGGAATCAATCTCTACAAGCTATGTGAGAGTACCTCAGGGTACACCTACAGCTTTAGAGTGTACGAAGAGAAGGACACCAGGATTGAACCCCCTGAGTGTCCTCCTGTCCTGGGAGTGAGTGGGAAAATTGTGTGGGATTTGGTGCACTCACTGCTGGATAAAGGTTATCACCTCTACACCGATAACTTTTATACCAGCATCCCACTTCTCTGCGCTAGGTACCACAGCCTGCGGTACTGTCCGCAAAAATCAGAGAGGTCCCCGAAGATGCTACTTGGGCAGATGCTCAGAAAAAGTGAGAGCAAAGCCCAGTGTAGCGACCACCTACTGGTGGTCAAGTACAAGTACAAGAGGGATGTCCTTCTATTGACCACCATACACGGTGATGGCAGCCCCCTCAGCACTGTGCAGGTTACCTCTACAGGGGTCAGCAAACTGACCTGTGTACTGGGGTACAACAAAAACATGGGGGGCGTTGATCTCTCCGATCAACTCCTACAACCGTACAGTGCTTTGAGAAAGGCCAGGGTACGGTACTAAAAACTGGCCATGCACATTGTAAAAATGGCAATGCTCAATGCTTTCCTGCTGTCAGGATGTGCACGCCACACCGATACGTCATACATTCATTTCCGGGAGGTAGTGGTTAAGGCCCTGATATTTGGCCCTCCGGAAGGAGCGGGCCCCAGTACTTCCGGAACTGAAGGTGCTCGTATCGTACCAGGTCAGCATTTTCCGGGGGTGGTCCGGCCAACTGGAAGAAATGGTAAGCCGCAAAAAAGGTGCCGAGTGTGTTACAAAAGGGGAATATGCAAGGACACCCTTTATCAATGCAACACCTGCCCTGAAAACCTGGCCTGTGTATGAAGGATTGCTTCAAATTGTACCACACTTCCATGCACTACTAATTTACTTTACAGGAAACAGATTAGTTTCAAAGGGGCACATCTAGATAAGTTCCTTGGGGGTCTACTTTCCAAAATGATGTCTCTTGTGGAT
The DNA here is from genome assembly GCF_032444005.1 of Ranitomeya imitator. Taxonomy (NCBI): domain Eukaryota; kingdom Metazoa; phylum Chordata; class Amphibia; order Anura; family Dendrobatidae; genus Ranitomeya; species Ranitomeya imitator. Next base: position 293,651,405 of record NC_091287.1, on the reverse strand, counting down.
TTTTTTTCCTGTTTAGGCACATCAGGGGCTCTGCAAATGGAACATGACGCCCGCAGACCATTCCATCAAAGTCTGCATTCCAAAACGTCAGTACTTCCCTTTCGAGCCCCAATGTGTGCCCAAACAGTTTTTTCCCACACACGGGGTACCAGCATACTCAGGACAAATTGGACAACAACATTTGAGGTCCAATTTCTCCTGTTACACTTGGGAAAATAAAAAATTGGGGACTAAAAGATAATTTTTGTTGGCAAAAAATAGGATTTTTTATTTTCATGCCCGGGCATTATAAACTTCCGTGAAGCCCTTGGGGGTTCAAAGTGCTCATAACACATCTAGGTAAGTTCCTTAGGGGGTCTAGTTTCCAAAATGGGGTCAGTTGTGGGGGGTTTCCACTGTTTAGGCACATCAGGAGCTCGTCAAGCGCGACATGGCATCCAATCACAATTCCAGCCAATTTTGCGTTGAAAAAAATCAAACGGCGCTACTTCACTTCCGAGCCCTGTCATGCGCCTAAACAGTGGTTCCCCCCCACATATGGGGTATCAGCATACTCAGGACCAATTGGACAACACCTTCTAGGGTCCAATTTCTCCTGTTACCTTTGGGAACATAAAAAATTGGGAACTAAATCATATTTGTAAAAAAAGTATGATTTTTTATTTTCACGCCTGGACGTTATAAACTTCTGTGAAGCCCCTGGGGGTTCAAAGTGCTCATCACATATCTAGATAAGTTCCTTAGGGGGTATAGTTTCCAAAATGGGGTCACTTGTGGGGAGTTTCCACTGTTTAGGCACATCAGGGGCTCGTCAAACGTGACATGGCTTCCGATATCAATTCCAGCCAATTTTAGGTTGAAAAAAATCAAACGGTGCTCCTTCCCTTCCGAGCCCTGCTGTTCGCCCAAACAGTGGTTTCCCCCACATTTGGGGTATCTGCGTACTCAGAACAAATTGGACAACAACATTTAGGGTCTAGTTTCTCCTGTTACCCTTGGGAAAATAAAAAAATTGTTGCTAAAAGATCATTTTCGTGATTAAAAAGTTAAATGTTCATTTTTTCCTTCAATGTTGCTTCTGATCCTGTGAAACACCTGAAGGGTTAATAAACTTCTTGATTGTGGTTTTGATCAGCTTGAGGGGTGCAGCTTTTAGAATGGTGTCACTTTTGGGTATTTTCTGCCATATAGACCCCTAAATGTGACTTCAAATGTGAGGTGGTCCCTAAAAAAATGGTTTTGTAAATTTTGTTGTAAAAATGAGAAATCGCTGGTCAACTTTTAACCTTTATAATTTCCTAACAAAAAAAATTTGTTTCCAAAAATGTTCTGATATAAAGTAGACTTGTGGGAAATGTTATTTATTAACTATATTGTGTGACACATTTCTCTGTTTTAAGGGCATAAAAATTCAAAGTTTGAAAATTTCAAAATTTTCCAAATTTCCACCAAATTTCAATTTTTTACACAAATAAATGCAAGTTATATCGAAGAAATTTTACCACTATTATGAAGTACAATATGTCACGAGAAAAAAATCTCAGCATCGCCAAGATCTGTTGAAGCGTTCCAGAGTTATAACTTCATAAAGGGACAGTGGTCAGAATGGTAAAAGTTGGTCCAGTCATTAACGTGCAAACCACCCTTGGGGGTTAAGTGGTGAAAAAAATACAAACTTTGGCAAAAAAAAAAAATTGCACCATTTTCCGATACCCGTAGCGTCTCAATTTTTCCTGATCTCGGGTTGGGTGAGGGCTAATTTTTTGTGTGCCGAGCTGACAATTTTATTGATAGCATTTTGGTGTAGCTGCAATCTTTTGATTACCTGTTAGTGCATTTTATTGCAATGTAGCAGCGACCAAAAAAACATAATTCTGGCGTTTTGACTTTTTTTCTCGCTACGCCGTTTAGCGTTCAGGTTATTTTTTTTTTTCATATTGATAGATCGGGTGATTCTAAATGTGGCGATACCAAATATGTGTACAGTATGTTTGATTTTTTTATTGTTTTATTTTGAAAGGAAGGTGATTTGAACTTTTATATTTTTTTAATATTTGTAAAAACATTTTTTTTTACTCTTTGCATGCTTCAATAGTCTCCATGGATGACTAGAAGCTGCAGTTGTCCGATTGGCTCTGCTACATACTGGTGATGATCAGATCGCTTGTATGTAGCAGAAATGCTCACTTGCTATGAGCGCCGACAACTCGGCTGTGGCAATACTGTTGCAGTGCAGTTTATTATGAAATTGATAATAGTCCATGGCTGCCACACGTGATGGCTGCCATGTTGGAGCCATTAAATGCCTTTGTCATGCTTAATACCACCCCTTTGTCATTTAAGAGCTTAAAGGGGTTGTCAAGACTTGGGATGAAAGTCTGCAGTCACTGTTTGTGACTGCAGACTTCTAAATCTTTAAAGCATGTGCACTGCACACTGCCAGGACTCTCCATTGCCAACGGTGAGAGCAGGCAGGTACTTGACCACAGGTACGTAATTTGAATATTTACAGCTATATTCCGACTAGATGTGTGCAACCCCCCTCAATACAAGTGAACTGAGTGAGGCCATGCACGACTAGTCAGCATGTGACTGCATATATGCAAATCCCCATACTTCCGGTCACATGACCGCTCGCTCTCCGCCTCCACCAGAGAATCCTGACAGCGTGCAATGCTTAAGCTGTGGGGATTCAAAGGTCTGCAGTCACCTTTAGCTGTTGCGATTGGAACTAGCTCTTATCATTCTCAATTTCTCATGGGTTCCAGTTGTATAAGGTACATGTCTGTTAGTTTATGAAAATTGTATTAAAATTTCTCTTATCACCACACAAGACTGATAATAATAACAAACATTTTTTTTGTCAAATTGACACCCTATTTAAAAAAAAAGTTTTCTAGCACTGAATTATTCGACTTAATAAACTGATGAGAGCACCAGCACTGGTATGAAAATATGATGCACATCTCAGAGGACTTGATCAATGGACACTCCCTTATAATTATACCATAGATATACTGTAGATCTTATATATGGTATATATATAATATAAAAGTTTACATTTAGCCAGACTTATTTAATTTATGACATTGTATAACTACTTATTATTTAATGTTGTATTGGGGTTCTGAAAGGAAATTGGATCATGAGATGACTTCTTTAATTATTACATCTTTAATTACAAAGAGCAAAAATGACGCAGTGAACAAGCGCCTTAAATACATGCGGCATTTGGATTTGATTTTGGTGCAGATTTTAACTGCAGACGCATGCAGCATGGCCAGTTTTCTACTTAGTGATTTACTGTGTAAAAACATATTAGAACTGGTTATGGACTTAAAAAACATCCTGCGATTTTCACCTTCACAAAAAAGTAGATTGATGATTTTTTGATTGAAGTTTCATCCTTGTTTTACAGCGTCTTTTTCCAATCTGTGTGTAGAAAAGCCAACGAAAACTTTACTATTACTGTCAGACACTAGGTGGCGCTTTCTACTCACTAAATCAGCACTTACTATACAGTTGCTGCATGCTTGTTCCAGGGTGTACGGTTTCACTTGTGTTATATGTACATGTCTGTACTTCTAGAGAATACTCCCTCTAATTATGCAATTAATTATGTAATTATAAATTTACAATGCAATTTCATTTAAAATAAATTATGTAATTATTTACTAAATGATTGCAAAGGTTTTGTCTAGAGATTTGCTTAAAATACTTACTTTAAAGGAGTATTCCATCTCCATGATGCTATCCCAATACTTAGTAGGTGTAATAATAATATTAGCAAATACCTCCAATTAGAAATGTAGTATAGTTCTTCTTATTCGCTATGTCGCTTACCCCATGTGCAGGGCATTGCAGTTGCTTAGATTTCCATGGTTACGACCACTAACAACTGTCACTATGGATACCTAACCTACTGCAATGCCCTGCACATGGGGTAAGTGACATAGCGAATTAGAAGAACTATGTTACATTTCTAATTTGAGGCATTTCCTAATATTATTAACTATTACACCTAGTATCTTGGAGATGAGAATGCCCCATTTAAATAAGTGCTGTAATCAGCATAGCCTAGTATCTATATTGGAATCACTTTCTAAGATGGACAAAAATTTTAATTTGAGTTTTTCTGTGTTCTTTTCACACACGTTTTTATCGCATTTTTGAAGCAGCGGTGTTTGTCTCTTTTTGGTGTGTTATGCATTAAATAAAGCTGCTTTGTTATTAATATTTCCTGGTATTTAGCTTTGACAGCACTTTGATATACTTAGGTTTTACATTACATCATTTGTTTGAGTTTCCATTTCAGAAACAAACTAAAAATGCATGTGCATTTTTAAACAGTGGCTTTTCCGCATCAAATGCAAGACTATAGGGAAAATCCGCAGAAAAAACTCAGTGTACCCGCAAGAGAAATCGACATGATATGGATTTGAAACACACACCGCCAGTCAGTTTACACTGAATAAAAAAGAAGCACAGTGGGCATGATTTCTATAAATCCCATCCACTTTGCTGGAAACGTTAGATGCTGCATTTTGATGCAGCAAAAATACAAAGAGTCAGAAGCTCACCAATATCTCATCGTGAGAACGTAGCCTTATAGTTTGGATGAGGAACATTAAGGCTACGTCCCCACAAAGAGGTTTTGATGAGTTTTTGATGTTGCAGATTTTCTGCACCATTTCTGCACTCATTAAGTAAAATAGGTTACTTGCATTTTTTAATAAGCATATTAAAAAACTCACCAAAAACTCATCGTGGGAACGTAGCCTAAAAGGAATCTCTCCCCAGGTTTTCGATACAGTGGCATGTTAAAGCTTGGGCACCCCAGGTCAAAATTAATGTTATTGTGAACAGTTAAGCAAGTTGAAGATGAAATGATCTCTAAAATGCCTAATGGTAAAGATGACACATTTCCTTTGTATGTTAGGCAAAAAAAATATAGTATTTTTTTTCATTTGAAATATTACAAAAAGGAAAATGGTACAATGCAAAAGTTTGGGCACACTTGGAGATTTCTGTGCTCAGATTTTGACCAAGGTTGCAAACCTTAATTTAGTGTTATGGCTTGTTTAGGATATGTGCACATGTTGCGGATTGGGGTGCAGAATTTTCTGCACAAAATCAGCATCTCCTGGCAGAAACCGCAGATGCGGATTTGCCACGGATTTTGTGCGGTTTTGATGCAGAATTGATGCGGATTTTGAGCAGATTTTCTGCGGTTTTTACCACTGCGGATTTCTATTATGGAAGGGGTCAGAAACGCTGCAGTTCCGCACAAAATAAGTAGCATGCTACTTCTTTTGTTCCGCAGCGTTTTTCATGCTGATTTTTCCACACCATTAGCTCAGCTTTTTTTTTTCAATTTGATTTCCATTGTACTGTAAATCACAGTGCAGAGCTGCAGCGTTTCTGCGCGGAAAAATCCGCTGCGGATCCGCACAAATTCCGCATCGTGTGCACATAGCCTTACTATCATTGTTAGGCAAGGCCAGATGATGCAAATTTCCCAGCCTTTATTGTCTGTATATGTCTCAGCTTAATTGTAAAATGCTGCAGAGTATGTTGGCATTATATAAAATTATTATTTATTATTATTAACTTTATCAAATCCCAGCCTTTTCTAACCGTGTACTAAAAAACAGCAGCCACGTGTTCTTTTAAGCAGCTGACTAGCACTCTGAAAATAAAAAAGGTGGAGGCCCACAAAGCAGGAGAATGCTATAAGAAGATAGCAAAGCATTTTCAAGTTGCCTTTTCCTCAGTTCGAAATGTAGTTAAGAAAGGGCAGTTAACATGAACAATAGAGGTCAAGATAAGGTCTGGAAGACCAAGCAAAATTTCTATGAGAGCTACTTGCAGGATTGCAGAAAGAGGCAAATCTGAACCCTCTCATTATTGCAAAGACCTTCAGAAAGATTTTTCAGATTCTGGAGTTGTGGTACATTGTTCTATTGTTCAGAGACACTTTGAAAATATGGCCTTAATGGAAGAGTCATCAGAAGAAAACCTCTCCTGCATCCTCGCCATAAAATCCAGCATCAGAAGTATGCAAAAGAACATCTAAACATGCCTAATGCATTTTGGAAACTAGCCATGTCGACCTGTGAGGTGAAAATAGAACTATTTGGCCACAATGATCAAAGGTAAGTGTGAAGAAAAAAGGGCACAGTATTTTATGAAAAGAACATCTCGCCAACCATTAAGCATTTCACTGGTAGGTGAAATAATGGATTCAATGAAATTTCATCAAATTCTTGATGCAAACGTAACATCATCTGTAAAAAAGCTGAAGTTGGAAAGAGGATGGCTTCTACAAATGGATAATGATCCTAAATACATGTCAAAATCCACAATAGACTACCTCAAAAGGGGCAAGCTGAAGGTTTTACAATGGCCCTCACAGTCCATTGATCTGAACATCATTGAAAATCTGTGGCTGGACCTCAAAATAGCAGTGCATGCAAGACGACAGAGGAATGTCACTGGACTGGAAAAATTGTCCAATGAATAATGAACGAAAATCCCTCAAACAAGATTTGAAAGACTCTTGGCTGACTACACAAAGCATTTACAAGCTGTGATACCTTCAAAAGGGGGTGCTACTAAGCACTAACCATACAGGGTGCCCAAACTTTTGCATTGGTACATTTTCCATTTTGAAATTTTAAAAAGTAGAAGATGAAAATATATGTTTTTTTTTTACTAAAATACAAAGTAAATGTGTCAACTTTAACATTAGGCCTTTTAGAGATCATTTCATCTTCAACTTGCTTTGCTGTTATCAATAACAGTAAATTTGACCATGGGAGGCTAAACTTTTGCATGTCACTGTAAGTAATCTCAGAGTACCATAATATAGGAGCAGTGACCCTGAAAGAAAGCTGGTGAACATTGACATAGACACCCCAGTAGTCATCTCTCAGCATGCCAAGATCTGTAGAGGACTTGTAGGAGGAAGGTCTTGATCAAAAATCTGCCGTATCAGAGTCTACACGCCGGGATACCGGGAAAAAGCAATCAAAATATACACAATCCTAGATTAGCAAAGCAGCAGGTCTTTAACATTGCAGGCCCCGGTTCTCCCTATTCCTGGAATACGTGCTGGAACTGTTGAGATGGTGGGGAGGAAAGCAACAGGGTTTGAAGTGGAGTCTATGGATGGTCTTACCCATACCAACCATATTGGAGTGCAATTAGATTTCTGACAACAGGTCTGAGATACCTACATCGGAGGTAGTGGCACACCACCCACATTTGAAGCATATAACTCAACTGATATCAGAACTGGACCCAGAAACACAGATAGTTTAACTCCTCGGAAGAGACATATTTCGAGTCCATAAGGCTAGAGGACAGATCAGCGGCTTCCAGAGACTTGACCTAGGATGGGTCATTATAGGAGACGTCCAGGAAGTTATACTTACCACCTGGATCATACATGCTGTGGAACTACTCAGGGCTTTCTTTTCTCTTTTTACCTCTGTACATTAACACATTGGTGGGCTCCTTTTCATGGACCAAAATGTCAGTCCTTCGTCTGTATTTATACTTTTTGTGAGGCACCATTGTTATTGTTGTTGTAGAATTGTACTACTATCATGTTGGTCTAAATAAAAATTTGGTTTTATAATATTTCCATATTTTTTGCTGCTTACCCTCCATCACTGATGTGAATCGGTATGGTTTGCTGAGTTGATCTTATTATCTGTTTAGTAACACTCTTGTTGTGTTCTGGAACCTACTTTATGATTTAACAGGTCAGATAAGAGTAGTATTCATCTCAAGTTCCAAATGTGAAGATGTCTGATTAAATGATCTCGCAATGTCCGGCTTAGTCCTCAACAACAAACTTCTGGGATGTTTCACTGTTTTCTTGTCAAAGAAGAATACATAAATTACTTGAGGTTCTTCTGGTACCATTTCAATGACCCCTATAAAGACATCGCAGAGTATTAAATGAGGGTGCACATCTTCGGAAACCGTCCATCTGACTGCAGAGTCCCCATATGTGATTTCAAACAATCTGTGAGAGAAGGTGAAGCAAAGTATAGGTCGGATCTTAGATCCTTTGTGGAAAAGGATTTTTATGTAGGCGACTGCATGAAATCCACACCCACGAATGAGATTGCAATTAGTCTCCTTAAAATGACTCAAGAAATGCTCGCTTCCTCTAATGTGATGTTGTACAAGATCGGTTCTAACAGCCGTGAATTGATGGAAGCCTTTCTCTCCCAAAACTACTCAAGTGAAAGAATTGGATCTAAGCACCAACTTCCTTCCTATACAATGAAGCCTTGGTTTGCTCTGGGATTTAAAGGCAGATACATTCACTTTTCAAATCAGCAATTGTACTGTATTTTATGTAAAGCAGTCAGTTGCATTATGGGAGACACCAAAGCATGCTGAGGAAAAGGTCATTTTGGTACAGAAGTTTTCCAGGCATGTGTGTGTTTTGTTCCCTGCATTATCTTACTTGAACTTCTTTATGCTGGACAAAGTATATCTAGTAAGGGAAGAATCTCAGTTCCTGTGTTATTGTGTTATACAAAACTGTTGTTAAATCAGATGGTGATTGTTACTAGGCCATGTGTTCACATTTACAAGCTCGATGATTTTGTGTACTTTCACTGTTAATTGTAAATGTCATAGTTATATGATATTCTAAGCTCAATACTTATACCTGTTATTTGTATTCTTGTATTCTTGTTGACAAATAAGAAAGTTAGACTACAGAGAACGGTCTGCTTATTTTGTTTGACTTTGTCCTATGATCTGCCATTGCAACTGCACTCTGCCTCCCTGAAATGAAAATATCTGATTACAATTTTTGCCGCTGGCCTTGATACTGTCCTTAGTTTCTCCATACATAAAATGTGTCCATATCTTCTTGGGGCATTTGAGAATGAAGAATCATCGTTAAGACTCCACCCCACAATTTAGCCCTACCTCAAATCTCATCTGTTAGCAACCCAGTGGGTTCTTTATGAAATTGCATAGCAGTTTGTTGTCACTTCTCTGGCTCCTCCTGCTCCATAATCTCTGAGGTTGTGTTCGTCCATTTGAACCTAACCTAAATCTGCAGCTATGTCTATATCAACCCCAGTAAGCCACGTGACATCAACTTCATTTTTACTAAGCACAGTAGTATTACTTAATAGCTACAAACCACTTTAATAATGTGCAAATAAGGAAACATATGTGTTGAAAGATAATATATGATTAGCAAGGAATCTGAATTAGTGGGCTTAACAAGTCAAAGGTTAAGAGCAACTGTCAAAGGCAACAAATACTTTAAACAGCCAAAAATGAGTGGATAAAATAGGTCACTAGAATAAGAAAGTATGAAATAATTTTGAAGAACTTTAGCTTTGTAGTGACATTATGCAGCTGACATAATTATTTTCTTAGACAACTTTGAAAATACACTTCCTCGTGTAAATTATAAATAAATTTAGTATCCTGCCTATGTTCAAAATTCTTTGGAAAATCTAATTTATTTCTCTAAAATAACAATTTGAATATAGCACCTTTAAAAATATATTTACTTAGAAAATTGGTGAAGTGTTCAATACTAATTTAACCCGCTGTATGTATACAGGGGGTGAAATAAGTATAGAACGCGTCACCAATTTGCTAACTAAATATATTTCTAAAGGTGCTACTGACGTGAAATTCTCACCAGATGTTGGTAGCAAACCATTCAATCCCCACAGGCAAAGAAATTAAACCATAGATGTCTATAAGTTAAATTATGTTATGTGTAATAATGAGGAATGACATAAGGAGAAAGTATTAAATACGTTTGCTGAAATTTATTGACTACTTCGTTCAAAATCCATTTTTGGTAATAACAGCTTCAAGATGCCTCCTGTATGGAGAAACTAGTCACATGCATTTCTCAGGTGTAATTTTGGCCCATTGTTCATACAAACACTGTTCACATGAATGCTATGCACGCTTTAGTTCCTTACATACGAATGTCTCGGTACATTCGTCCATTCATCCTTCCTTCAATCATATGAAGTTTGTCAATGACGTATGCTGAAACACAGACCCTCAACACGATATTCCCACCTCCAAACTTCACAGTTCGTATGGTGTTTTTGGAGTGATATGCAGTGCCTCCAAACATGGTGTGTATTATGGCATCCAAAGAGTTTAAGTCTGGTCTCATCTGCAAGATAATATTCTCCCAGGATTTAACCGGCTTGTCTAAATGTTGCGCAAACTTTATATGTAAACAAGAAAAGGGGAAACACACAAGCGCTGATCCTAAACACAAAGTCCCTAGCAGCTGGAGTCAGGGCAGGTAAGTGCCAATCCTGCTATAGAAGTACTAGAAAATAAAAATTGCAACTGAAACCGCGCATAAAGGGACCAGAAACACGTATGGAAATATGTAGACACACGTGCAAACAATGGAATGGTACCTGGGGGGCTTCTGGGGGCTGGACAATACCAACCAAAATGCAGAAAGAACCACCAGGGTCCATCCGTAACCACTGCTGAGGAGTGACCCAATAACCTGCAATAATGATGTGGCGGGCCCCCTACCAAATATAAGATATCAAATAGAGTGTCCCTATAAACCCTGCAGGTTCGCCCGTATATCTCCTCGGGGCTTCCCTGCGCAGCACCCACGTGGACTTATCCATTCATCCTTTGGCACCTATCTCTCGGTGCTCCGCTGTGCTGCAGCCCCTTCCAGGTCCGCTTGCCCTCATGCCTTCTACCTTCCCGGTGCTGGGCTCTTCACCACAGAACCCCAAGTGCGTCCACCTTGCCGACACCACTGCACCTGTGTTCTGGTAAGTCCATCTTTTCACCATTTGTGTTTATCGGGACACTCTATTTGATATCTTATATTTGGTAGGGGGCCCGCCACATCATTATTGCAGGTTATTGGGTCACTCCTCAGCAGTGGTTACGGGTGGACCCTGGTGGTTCTTTCTGCATTTTGGTTGGTATTGTCCAGCCCCCAGAAGCCCCCCAGGTACCATTCCATTGTTTGCACGTGTGTCTACATATTTCCATACGTGTTTCTGGTCCCTTTATGCGCGGTTTCAGTTGCAATTTTTATTTTCTAAAACTTTATATGTGCTTGAACATGCTTTTTGTTCAGCAATTGAGTATTGCATGGCGATTGTGCATACAGGCCATGGAAGTTGAGTGCGTTACTTATAGTTTTCTTTGAAACAATTGTAGTTGCTAATTTCATGTCTTTCTGTAGCTCTCCACAAGTGGTACTTGGTTCTTGGAAAACTCTTCAGATACAGTTAGGGCCAGAAATATTTGGACAGTGACACAATTTTCGCGAGTTGGGCTCTGCATGCCACCACATTGGATTTGAAATGAAACCTCTACAACAGAATTCAAGTGCAGATTGTAACGTTTAATTTGAAGGGTTGAACAAAAATATCTGATAGAAAATGTAGGAATTGTACACATTTCTTTACAAACACTCCACATTTTAGGAGGTCAAAAGTAATTGGACAAATAAACATAACCCAAACAAAATATTTTTATTTTCAATATTTTGTTGCAAATCCTTTGGAGGCAATCACTGCCTTAAGTCTGGAACCCATGGACATCACCAAACGCTGGGTTTCCTCCTTCTTAATGCTTTGCCAGGCCTTTACAGCCGCAGCCTTCAGGTCTTGCTTGTTTGTGGGTCTTTCCGTCTTAAGTCTGGATTTGAGCAAGTGAAATGCATGCTCAATTGGGTTTAGATCTGGAGATTGACTTGGCCATTGCAGAATGTTCCACTTTTTGGCACTCATGAACTCCTGGGTAGCTTTGGATGTATGCTTGGGGTCATTGTCCATCTGTACTATGAAGCGCCGTCCAATCAACTTTGCAGCATTTGGCTGAATCTGGGCTGAAAGTATATCCCGGTACACTTCAGAATTCATCCGGCTACTCTTGTCTGCTCTTATGTCATCAATAAACACAAGTGACCCAGTGCCATTGAAAGCCATGCATGCCCATGCCATCACGTTGCCTCCACCATGTTTTACAGAGGATGTGGTGTGCCTTGGATCATGTGCCGTTCCCTTTCTTCTCCAAACTTTTTTCTTCCCATCATTCTGGTACAGGTTGATCTTTGTCTCATCTGTCCATAGAATACTTTTCCAGAACTGAGCTGGCTTCTTGAGGTGTTTTTCTGCAAATTTAACTCTGGCCTGTCTATTTTTGGTATTGATGAATGGTTTGCATCTAGATGTGAACCCTTTGTATTTACTGTCATGGAGTCTTCTCTTTACTGTTGACTTAGAGACAGATACACCTACTTCACTGAGAGTGTTCTGGACTTCAGTTGATGTTGTGAACGGGTTCTTCTTCACCAAATTAAGTATGCGGCGATCATCCACCACTGTTGTCATCCGTGGACGCCCAGGCCTTTTTGAGTTCCCAAGCTCACCAGTCAATTCCTTTTTTCTCAGAATGTACCCAACTGTTGATTTTGCTACTCCAAGCATGTCTGCTATCTCCCTGATGGATTTTTTCTTTTTTTTCAGCCTCAGGATGTTCTGCTTCATCTCAATTGAGAGTTCCTTTGACCGCATGTTGTCTGCTCACAGCAACAGCTTCCAAATGCAAAACCACACACCTGGAATCCACCCCTGACCTTTTAACTACTTCATTGATTACAGGTTAACGAGGGAGACGCTTTCAGAGTTAATTGCAGCCCTTAGAGTCCATTGTCCAATTACTTTTGGTCCCTTGAAAAAGAGGACGCTATGCATTACAGAGCTATGATTCCTAAACCCTTTCTCCGATTTGGATGTGGAAACTATCATATTGCAGCTGGGAGTGTGCACTTTCAGCCCATATTATATATATAATTGTATTTCTGAACATGTTTTTGTAAATAGCTAAAATAACAAAACTTGTGTCACTGTCCAAATATTTCTGGCCCTAACTGTAATTCTTTTCACTCCACTCTCTGAAATCTTGGGGAGAGCACCTTAGCACCTTAGTGGCTGGTTTATGATGAAATTAAGTTGCGCAATAAGGTTGAGTAGGTCTTGAGACCACTCACTGGTTTAACCCCTTCACCCCAAAGCCTGTTTTCAACTTCCTGGCCAGGCCATTTTTTTCAATTCTGACCATTGTCACTTTATGAGGTCATAACTCTGAAACGCTTCAACGGATCCTAGTGATTCTGAGTTTGTTTTCTCGTGACATATTGTACTTTATGATAGTGGTAAAATTTCTTTGATATGACTTGCATTTATTTGTGAAAAAATGGAAATTTGGTGAAAATTTTGAAAATGTCACAATTTTCAAACTTTTAGTTTTTATGCCGTTAAATTAGAGAGTCGTATCATACAAAATAGTTAATAAATAACATTACACACATGTCTGCTTTAAATTAGTACAATTTTGGAAACTATTTTTTTGTTAGGAAGTTATAGGGGTTAAAAGTTGACCAGCGATTTCTCATTTTTACAACAAAATTTGCAAAAACCATTTTTTTGGGGACCACCTCACACTTGAAGTGACTTTGAGGGGCCTATATAACAGAAAATGCCCAAAAGTGACACCATTCTAAAAAACTGCACCCCTCAAGGTACTGAAAACCACATTCAATAAGTTTATTAACCCTTCTGGTGCTTCACAGGAATTTTTGGAATGTTTTAAAAAAATTGAACATTTAACTATTTTTCACAAAAATTTTACTTCAGATTCAATTTGTTTTATTTTACCAAGGGTAACAGGAGAAATTGAACCCCAAAAATCGTTGTACAATTTGTCTTGAGTACGCCTATACTTTATAACATTGTCCCAGGTTGGGACATTACTATATAAAGTCAGATCACTGATCTGACACTTTGCATAGCACTGTGTCAGATCAGCATTCTAACAGGCAGTACAGGAGGCTTGCCGGCACCTGCTCTCAGCAGGCATCGGCAAGCCAACTCAGTGAATGACCTGGAAGGAGCCCCGTGGCCATTTTGGATCTGGGGTCTCCATGGAGACCACCGGAACAACGCGATCGCCACGCGTTGTTCTGGTGGGAGAGTGCAGGGAGCCCTCTCCCTGCGCGATTGTTCTCTGTGCTGCTGTCACTACTGATTACTAATTACGGATAGATTTCAGCTGGTGTCATGACTTTCCATGGCTTTTTACACCTCTACATGTGTTCAATACTTTTCTCCTGTGTGATTTCTAATTATTACACATAACTTAATTTATGGACATTTATGGTTTGATTTCTTTGCCTGTGGGGATTGAATGGTTTGTTACCGATGTCTGGAGAGAATTTCACGTCAATAGCAAAAATCTTGTTTTAATTATGCATACCCCTCCTCACATGTAAAGCGCCATGGAATAAATGGTGCTATAATAATAAATAATAATAATAATAAGCATAATAATAGCACCTTTAGAAATATATTTACTTTGCAAATTGGTAACTTGTTCTATACTTTTTTCACTCGCTGTATATATATATATATATATATATATATATATATACTAGATTGTGGCCCGATTCTAACGCATCGGGTATTCTAGAATATGCATGTCCCCGTAGTATATGGACAATGATGATTCCAGAATTCGCGGCACACTGTGCCCGTCGCTGATTGGTCGAGGCAACCTTTATGACATCATCGTCGCCATGGCAACCATTATGACATCTACGTCGATACTGTGCCCGTCGCTGAATCAGAAACGTGAGATGTCTACGTCCTTTATGACATCATCATCGCTGTGCCCGTTGCTGATTGGTCGAGGACTGGCGGCCTCGACCAATCAGACGCGGGATTTCTATGTCCTTTATGACATCATCGTCGCTGTGCCCGTTGCTGATTGGTCGAGGCCTGGCGGCCTCGACCAATCAGAGACGCGGGATTTCTACGTCGATGCTGTGCCGGTCTCTGATTGGTCGAGGCCTGGCGGCCTCGACCAATCAGAGAGCTGGGATTTCCAGGACAGACAGACAGACAGACAGACAGACGGAAAAACCCTTAGACAATTATATATATAGATACACAGTGGGGAACACAAGTATTTGATGCACTGCCGATATTTCAAGTTTTCCCACCTACAAAGAATGGAGAGATCTGTAATTTTTTTTGTACGTACACTTTAACTGTGATACACAGTCTTAAAAAAATTCCAGAAAATTACATTGTATGACTTTTACATAATTAATTAGCATTTTATTGCTTGACGTAAGTATTTGATACAATAGAAAAACAGAACTTAATATTCGTTACAGAAACCTTTGTTAGCAATTACAGTGGTCAGATGTTTCCTGTAGTTCTTTACTAAGCTTGCCCACATGGTAGCTGGAATTTTGACCCACTCCTCCATACAGTTCCTCTCCAGATCTTTCAGGCTTTTGTGGCTGTCGCTAGGCAACATTGAGTTTCAGCTCCCTCCAAAGATTTTCTATTGGGTAAAGGTCTGGAGACTGGCTGAGCCACTTAATAACCTTGAAATGCTTCTTTCGGTGCCACTGCTTAGCTACCCTGGCTGTGTGTTTTGGGTCATTGTCATACTGGAAGACCCAGTCATGGCCTATCTTCAATGCTGTTACTGAGGGAAGGAAGTTGGTGGCCAAAATCTTGTGATACATGACCTCTATTTTGGTCTCATCTGACTATATGACATTCTCCCATGCCTCCTCTGGATCATCCAGATTGTTATTGGCGAACTTCAATATGGACTTGGATATGTGCTGGTATGAGCAAGGGAACCTTGCATGCACTGCAGGATTTTAATCCATGACAGTGAAGTATGTTACTAATGGTAATGTTTGCGAATGTGGTCTCTGCTCTCTTCAGGTCATTGTTCAGGTCCTCCCGTGTAGTTTTGGGCTGATTCCTGACCTTTCTCAGAATCATCCTTACCCCACCAGGTGAGATCTTGCATGGAGCCCCAGACCAAGGAAGATTGACAGTCATTTTGTGTTCCTTCCATTTTATAATAAGAACAAGCTGCTTGCCAATTGTCCTGTAACCCATTCCAGCATTATGCAGGTCCACAATTTTGTACGTGGTGTCCTTAGACAGCTCTTTATTTTTGGCCATGGTGGAGAGGTTGAAGTGTGATTGATTGAGTGTGTGGACAGGTGTCTTTTATACAGGTAATAAGTTCAAACGGGTGCAATTAATACAGGTAATGAGTAAAGAGTAGGAGGGCTTCTTAAAGAAAAACTAATTTGTCTGTGAGCGCTAGACTTCTTGCTGGCTGGTAGGTGATGAAATACTTGTTTCATGCAATAAAATGCAATTTAATTATTTAAAGATCGTACAATGTGATTTTATGTCTTTTATTTTTCGATTCTGTCTCTCAAAGTTGAAGTGTTCCTATGGATAACAGAAGTCCCAAAAGACTGGAGAAGGGCAAATGTTATCACTATCTTCAAAAAAGGAAAGAAGATTGAGCCAGGAAATTACAGGCCAGTGAGCCTTACTTCTACACTGAGAAAGATCTTTGAACAAATTATTAAACAACGTGTATGTAAGTACTTGGATAAGAATACAGTAATTAACCAGAGCCAGCATGGGTTTGTAGCAAACAAGTCATGCCAGACTAATTTAGTTTCCTTCTATGATGGAATCACTGACTGTGTGGATCAGGGAAATGCAGCTGATATAGTATATCTTGATTTCAGGAAAGCATTTGATAAAGTATCTCATACTATCCATATTGAAAAAATGACCAAATATGAGATTGATATTGCTACAATTAGGTGGATCCATAACTGACTCAGTGATCATACTCAAAGAGTGGTAATAAATGGTTGCACATCCTATTGAAAGAGTTTCAAGTGGGGTACCACAAGGCTCTGTCCTGGTCCCAGTATTGTTCAACATTTTTTATAAATGATCTAGATAAAGGGAACTGAAGGTAAATTAATCAAATTTGCAGATGATGCAAGGCTAGAAGGGATAGCTAACACTAGGGAACACAGAGAAATGATTCAGAAGATTTTATAGAAGTTTGAGCAATGGGCAGCAACTAATAGAATGGTATTTAACAGGGACAAATGCAAGATTCTACATTTAGGCAAGAAAAATTTAAATTACATCTATAGAATGGGAGGAATAGAACTAAGCAACAGCATATGTGAAGAAGACTTGAGTATACTAACAGATCACAGACTGCACATGAGTCAACAGTGTGATGCAGCAGCAAAAAAGCAATGACAGTGTTCTAGGATATATTTATTGAAACATAGCGTCTAAATCATGTGTAGTAATTATCACCTTCTTGGTCAGGCCTAATCTGGAATACTGTACTCAGACTTAACTTAATGAGATACAGTGATTTAATGGTGTCCACGGTAAGTAACAGAAGAAACGTTTCAGTCCTATAGCCGGACCTTCATCTGTCACAATTAGATTAGATATTAGAAAAAAAAATTTGACTGTGAGGGTGATCAATGAGAGTAACAGGCTGCCACGAGAGGTGGTGAGTTCTCCTTCAATGCAAGTTTTCAAAGAGAGGCTGAACAGACATCTGCCTGAGATGGTTTAGTGAATCATTGAGCATTGAGCAGAGGGTTGGACATGATGACCCTTGATGTTACTTCCAACTCTAACATTCTATGATTCTATGATCAAAATTACAGACCTCTCCATTCTTTGTTGGTGTGAAAACTTGCGAAATCGATACTTATTATCCCCAGTGTATATCTGACTAACTAAACTCTGCTGTTCCACTCAGCTCTACTGTTCCAAGGTGCCAATTCTTATACTGTGCTCTGCTTTTCCAAGGTGCTTCTTTGCATTTTCAGCTCTACTGTTCTAAGTTGCATGTCAGCATATTTGGCTCAGCTGTGCCAAGGTACTTGTAAATATACTCTGTTTTGCTGTTCCAATTTTCCTGTCCATATACTCGGCTCTAGGTATTGAGGTGCCATTTTGAGAGAATATGAATGATAACACCAAAACTTTTTCTCCATTCATGGTTAGTTGTTGGGTGAAGCCATTTATTGTCAAACTACTGTGTTTTCTCTTTTTAAATCATAATGAGAACCCAAAATATCCAAATGACCCTGATCAAAAATTCAAATACCCTGGTGGTTTTGGCCTGATAACATGCACAGAAGTTGACACAAATGGTTTTGAATGGCTATTAAAGGTAATATCCTCACCTGTGACCTGGTTGCTTGTAATCAGTGTGTTTGCATGAAAGCTGAGTGAGTTTCTGGGATCCAGACAGACTCTTGAATCTTTCATCCAGCCACTGACGTTTCTGGATTGTGAGTCAGCAAAGCAAAGAATTGTTAACGGATCTACAGGAAAAGGTAGCTGAACTGTATAAAACAGGAAAGGGATACAAAAAGATATCCAAGGAATTGATAATGCCAGTCAGCAGCATTCAAACTGTGATTACCAAATGGAAAATCAAGGGCTCTGTAAAAACAAAACATGGTCAGGTAGACCAACAAAAATGCCATCCACAACTGTCAGGAAAATTTTTTCTGGATGCAAAGAAAAACCCACAAAGAACATCAGCTGAAATACAGGACTCTCTGAAAACAAGTGGTGTGGCTGTTTCAAGATGCACAATAAAGAAAGGAGGCACTTGAAGAAAAATGGGCTGCATGGTCAAGTCGCCAGAAAAAAGCCATTACTGCACAAATGCCACAAAGTATCTTGCCTACAATATACAAAACAGCAGAGACAAGCCTCAAAATTTCTTGAACAAGGTAATTTGGAGTGATGAGACCAAAATTGAACTTTTTGGCCACAACTATAAACATCACATTTGGAGAGAGGTCAACAAGGCCTATGATGAATGGAACACCATACCTACTGTAAAGCACGGAGGTGGATCGCTGATGTTTTGGGGATGTGTGAGCTACAAAGGCACAGGAAACTTGGTCAAAGTTGAAGGAAAGATGAATGCAGCACGTTATCAGCAAATACTGGAGGCAAAATTGCACTCATCAACCTGCGCATGGGACGTACTTGGACGTTCCAACATGACAACGATCCAAAACAAAAGGCCTCGTCGACCTGTCATTGGCTACTGCAGAACAAAGTGAAGGTTCTGTAGTGGCCATCTCAGTCTCCTGACTTCAATATCATTTAGCCACTCTGGGGAGATTTCAAGGGCGCAGTTCATGCTATATAGCCCAGTAATTTACAGGAACTGGAGGCTTTTTGCCAAGAAGAGTGAGCAGCTTTACCATCTGAGAAAATAAAGAACCTCATCCACAACTACCACAAAAGATTTCAAGCTGTCATTGATGTTAGAGGGGGCAATACATGGTATTAAGAAATGGGTTATGTAAACTTTTGATCAGGGTCATTTGGATGTTTTGGTTTTTCATTATGACTTAAAAAGAGAAAACACAGTATTTTGACAATAAATGACTTCACCCAACCACTAACCATGAGTGGCGAAAAAGTGTTGGTGTTATCATTCATATTCTCTGAAAAAAGGCCAAGAAAGCAAAAATTCTGCCAGGGTGTTTAAACTTTTGAGCACAACTGTACCTACTGATGTCCAAAGTTAAAATTGTATACAGTCTATATAATTTACTTAATTAAGGAAATGTTGGGCTTTGAGCTTTCCTGTTCTGCAACATTGTGTAGAATGATTTATGAATCATAAGCATATACTGTAAACTGTCTTTTTTATTTGTTACTTATAGCAGAATGTGTGGGATCCATGTTGTTGGCTCTCTAATGTATCTCCACAATGGAAACAATACAAGCAATATTTAAATATGATTATTTTTAAAACGGTAACCTCAGAAAAAATACATGCCTAGGGAAGGCAGCTTTTGCAATAGATAAATACATCCAAAAAGAGAACAAGAGAGAGCTGTGGCCTTAAAATAGTGAACATACTTTATTTCAATCAATAGGTAAACAAGAAAAAACAGTATTATGAAGATAAAATTAAAAGGATATATGCGGATCTAAAGTGCAACAGATATAATCGATCCAGACTCAAAAACAGGCAGTGTCAAGGGTCATTAAATGTAGCGTACATAAGGTGCAAATTGCAACCTAAAGCGTAGGGATGCTTCTAATATTACAAGGAAAAGTGCTAATGTGCTTTAGTGCAAGAAAGTCTAAGCAGCAAAAGAAGGCTGTAGGAATAGGGACTATGGGACTATACCTAAATGAGAATGATCCTAGTGTGCTATGCGGCCTAGCTAGGCTCCAGAGAGGTGAACAAGTCCTATTCAAACAACCATAGAGAATGACCCTGAAACATAAGGCACAGTGGCACAGTGGCACAGTGCCACTGTGCCTTATGTTTCAGGGTCATTCTCTATGGTTGTTTGAATAGGACTTGTTCACCTCTCTGGAGCCTAGCTAGGCCGCATAGCACACTAGGATCATTCTCACTTAGGTATAGTCCCATAGTCCCTATTCCTACAGCCTTCTTTTGCTGCTTAGACTTTCTTGCACTAAAGCACATTAGCACTTTTCCTTGAAATATTAGAAGCATCCCTACGCTTTAGGTTGCAATTTGCACCTTATGTACGCTACATTTAATGACCCTTGACACTGCCTGTTTTTGAGTCTGGATCGATTATATCTGTTGCACTTTAGATCCGCATATATCCTTTTAATTTTATCTTCATAATACTGTTTTTTCTTGTTTACCTATTGATTGAAATAAAGTATGTTCACTATTTTAAGGCCATAGCTCTCTCTTGTTCTCTTTTTGGATGTATTTATTTTTAAAACGGTTAGATATAGAAAATACTTACGGTGAATGGTGGAGGGATTTGTTAGGATAATGTTTTTTATGATTTTTTTCTGTACTGTTTCAGATTTATAGAATTTTGCTAAAACTACTATCTTCAAGTCAACTAACTTTCAGGGATCCTGTGTTTCCAGAGTTTAGCATTCAAAAAGTAAAGCCCAAAAGTAAATTTAAAAGTGGCCTTTTATTTCTACTAGTGATGAGCGAACGTGCTTGGATAAGGTGTTATGTGTCGTGCATAACAAACAGGCAAACCCTGTATGTGTTGTGGCTGTCTAACAGCAGTGAGACATGCAACCACAGGGATTCGAACATATTATCCGAGCATGCCGATAACACTCAGTTAGCACACCACCATGCTTGGATAACACCTTATCCGAGCACGTTCGCTCGTCACTAATTTCTATGCTTTCTGTGGATTTCAATGCAGGTGAGTAAGTAGGCAGTATAGTCATTTTACAATTATACTTCAACAAAACAAATTTGTTTTTTTTTTATAATTTTTACTGATTTTCCATGATTTTAATTGCTCATCATTCTCATGTTCTCTATACTGACTTTAGTTTTTTTTGCGTATCTTTGCTAGGAGAAATGAAGCTAAGCCTCCATAATCACAAGCATGGCTTACTTAAGGTCTTCTGCTTCTTCTTGCTGTAGCCAAGCTGTCGTTATCAGAACAAAATAACATATTTGGCCAAGGATTAGCATAACGATGATTCATCTGAACTCTTGTTCCCAATCACACATCCACAGCAATCCGCCAATAAACAAGCCTAAGGCAAACGTTCATTTGTGGGCTAGTTGCATCTTCTATTAGGGCATAAAAATCATTGATTGGTGGTAGCACTTCTACCCATGTAAATAGTCAGTCCTCCTCACGCAGTGTGCACAATCATGATGACTGCTGCATGGAAAGCATTTCCTATATCATTGATTGGATCTCATTTAGGTATGTATCTACCCGCATAAGAAAATTCTTAGTGTGCTACTCGCATGCTGTGAATAAATAGGCTAGGTTCACATTGCGTTAGCAGCAGCCCGTTCAGCACATACACTAACGGGCTGCTGCTAGCGCAAGTGCCTGTGCTACATCACGCTAGCGCAGAAAAATGCTGCAGCCAGAAATGCTGCAGCCAGCGTCTTGGGTCCGTCACTCAAATGTCGGCACATCGCTAGCGCACGCCCATTGTGGGCGTGCGCTAGCGATGAGTTCGCCATTGCATTCAATGGCACGTTAACAGACTACGTTACACCGCGTTATGCCGCGGTGTAACGTAGTCCGTTTAACGTAGTCAATGAACGCAATGTGAACCTAGAGTACTGGCACAAATTGTCCTTCTACTGATCAGGAAAAGACTTACTATTCAGATTCCCATTCATCATAACTTTTGTCATGTCCCAATTATACTTCCTTTGTTTATTCACATGCAGTTTCAATATCGTAGCCGCCAACACATCTCTGTTTAAATGGCTTTCAACTATTTTTTTTTATCTTACTTATCTTTATGTTGTTATGTAGATATTATAATCATGCTGCAAATTTTTATTACCCTCTTTTTATCAAATACTGAGAGTGCACACAATGTTGCAGTTTGGGGATAATGTCACTTGTCACAGCATTGCTGCAATTGAACAGATATAAGTGATTTAATAACTTTAAAATTCCAGGCTGTTTATACAATATAAAAATCTATTAGATTTCCTCAAAATATTTCTGGTCAATGCTCAGTCAACCCAAATTACCAAAATGCAGAATAGCATTTGTGAGTCGTGTTGCAAATCTAAAGTGCACATTAAAAGGAAGGTAAATTACATTATTCCATCTACTTAAAGGGAACCTGTCACCTGAATTTGGCGGGACTGGTTTTGGGTCATATGGGCGGAGTTTTTGGGTGTTTGATTCACCCTTTCCTTACCCGCTGGCTGCATGCTGGCTGCAATATTGGATTGAAGTTCATTCTCTGTCCTCCATAGTACACGCCTGCACAAGGCAAGATTGCTTTGCGCAGGCATGTACTAAGGAGGACAGAGAATGAACTTCAATCAAATATTGCAGCCAGCATGCAGCCAGCGGGTAAAGAAAGGGTGAATCAAACACCCGAAAACTCCGCCCATATGACCCAAAACCAGTCCCGCCAAATTCACGTGACAGAGTCCCTTTGTTTGATTTCTTTTTCTGTGTTCTTGGATGCAGTAGCATAGGTGTATCATAGTGTAGTAATATATTGAAATTTCTCTTTACATCTTTAATTTACAATTGGATGCCTAATTATTTCAATACTCAGACCTATTTTACTTGCACGTTTCTTAACATATTTCTAAAATACCTTGGTCATTTTGCCACTTTGGAAACAAATTACAGCCCGACTTGTTTTTGCATACTTTGCTTTTAGATGAGATTTCGAGCAGCAGTGGGTTCACATTAAAGTTGCTTAGACATATTTCACTCTGGCTTTCTCACTATATTGTAGGGTTGCTAGGAGTTGCAGGAAATTTTGGACATCTATAACGATGCATTCTCTTGTCAAGCCTTTTAACCGATCTTATCATTGTGTTGGAAGGCAGGTCTGATTTGTTTACACATTTTCAACTTTGGAATAGTAAAACAATGTGATATTTTGTCTTCTTCCTCGCGCTTATGTCTGAAACATGTTTTGCTGCCTGTGCACATACCTTTGACTTGCAATCCACTTTTGAGGTCGTCTTTTTAAATTTTAGCTTACAAGATAATTACATATAGAAAAATGTTTTCTTGCCACTTTGAAACCAAATGCTTGTCTACCAGAATTGTTATTTCTCTTTCCACTTGCTAATAGCTGGAATAGATTTCTGCTTCTGGTACATGAACATACTGATTCTGGAGCACGATCGTCCTGAAGATGAGCAAAATTCAATAGTTGGTATGCATGAACATAATAAGAAACTAAGAAATATAATTGTATATATCACAGAAGCTAAAACAGAGTTGACTATGTTATGATATGTGACTCTTTCTTTACTCTTTGTATTGGCCCTCTTATCCAAGAAATCAACCATGGAGAATGGACAGACCGTTTAGTCTGGTCGCATACAGTATACCCTATTGAACATCTGTGAAAGGAGCTGAAACATGGGTCCACTGCATCCTGTTAGTGCATTTGTTTGAAGGCCTAGGCAGGTAAGAACCTCTGCCATGTTTTGCTGTTTTTTCTAATTTTTGGAGGATCTCTGAATCCTCTTTTTGTACTTTTGCTGTTTAGAGATAGGACTCATAAGCGTGAGGACCCTTGACGTGGGTTATGAGCTTGCGTATTTTGGCCAGAATATAAACCAATACCTCACATAATATATTTTTTTATGTGTTTTTTGCACCTTTTTTTTTTTCGGGGTGCAGTTGGGCCCATTTTCTACTTGTAAACTGTGGTGTCTGTGCACATGGGGTGCATTTGGATAGCGCTGGGCAGGCCCGCCTGATCTAATAGAAGGGTGTCACTACTAGGCCTGCCTGGATGCTGTGCATCTCCATTGTGTGAACAGCGCCACATGCAAGTTTTTATGTGCAGCTATGTGCCAAGCAGCCGCCCCCTCCATTAGTTTGGTAGCTGGTGAGTGGCTGCGTCATCGGTTATGCTGCACCTGTGTTTCTATTTTACCACATGGGTCCACTGCATCCTGTTAGTGCATTTGTTTGAAGGCCTAGGCAGGTAAGAACCTCTGCCATGTTTTGCTGTTTTTTCTAATTTTTGGAGGATCTCTGAATCCTCTTTTTGTACTTTTGCTGTTTAGAGATAGGACTCATAAGCGTGAGGACCCTTGACGTGGGTTATGAGCTTGCGTATTTTGGCCAGAATATAAACCAATACCTCACATAATATATTTTTTTATGTGTTTTTTGCACCTTTTTTTTTTTCGGGGTGCAGTTGGGCCCATTTTCTACTTGTAAACTGTGGTGTCTGTGCACATGGGGTGCATTTGGATAGCGCTGGGCAGGCCCGCCTGATCTAATAGAAGGGTGTCACTACTAGGCCTGCCTGGATGCTGTGCATCTCCATTGTGTGAACAGCGCCACATGCAAGTTTTTATGTGCAGCTATGTGCCAAGCAGCCGCCCCCTCCATTAGTTTGGTAGCTGGTGAGTGGCTGCGTCATCGGTTATGCTGCACCTGTGTTTCTATTTTACCACATGGGTCCACTGCATCCTGTTAGTGCATTTGTTTGAAGGCCTAGGCAGGTAAGAACCTCTGCCATGTTTTGCTGTTTTTTCTAATTTTTGGAGGATCTCTGAATCCTCTTTTTGTACTTTTGCTGTTTAGAGATAGGACTCATAAGCGTGAGGACCCTTGACGTGGGTTATGAGCTTGCGTATTTTGGCCAGAATATAAACCAATACCTCACATAATATATTTTTTTATGTGTTTTTTGCACCTTTTTTTTTTCGGGGTGCAGTTGGGCCCATTTTCTACTTGTAAACTGTGGTGTCTGTGCACATGGGGTGCATTTGGATAGCGCTGGGCAGGCCCGCCTGATCTAATAGAAGGGTGTCACTACTAGGCCTGCCTGGATGCTGTGCATCTCCATTGTGTGAACAGCGCCACATGCAAGTTTTTATGTGCAGCTATGTGCCAAGCAGCCGCCCCCTCCATTAGTTTGGTAGCTGGTGAGTGGCTGCGTCATCGGTTATGCTGCACCTGTGTTTCTATTTTAC
Source organism: Ranitomeya imitator (assembly GCF_032444005.1). NCBI lineage: Eukaryota > Metazoa > Chordata > Amphibia > Anura > Dendrobatidae > Ranitomeya > Ranitomeya imitator. The sequence continues at coordinate 293,626,016 of NC_091287.1, read as the reverse complement.
CACATGGGTCCACTGCATCCTGTTAGTGCATTTGTTTGAAGGCCTAGGCAGGTAAGAACCTCTGCCATGTTTTGCTGTTTTTTCTAATTTTTGGAGGATCTCTGAATCCTCTTTTTGTACTTTTGCTGTTTAGAGATAGGACTCATAAGCGTGAGGACCCTTGACGTGGGTTATGAGCTTGCGTATTTTGGCCAGAATATAAACCAATACCTCACATAATATATTTTTTTATGTGTTTTTTGCACCTTTTTTTTTTCGGGGTGCAGTTGGGCCCATTTTCTACTTGTAAACTGTGGTGTCTGTGCACATGGGGTGCATTTGGATAGCGCTGGGCAGGCCCGCCTGATCTAATAGAAGGGTGTCACTACTAGGCCTGCCTGGATGCTGTGCATCTCCATTGTGTGAACAGCGCCACATGCAAGTTTTTATGTGCAGCTATGTGCCAAGCAGCCGCCCCCTCCATTAGTTTGGTAGCTGGTGAGTGGCTGCGTCATCGGTTATGCTGCACCTGTGTTTCTATTTTACCACATGGGTCCACTGCATCCTGTTAGTGCATTTGTTTGAAGGCCTAGGCAGGTAAGAACCTCTGCCATGTTTTGCTGTTTTTTCTAATTTTTGGAGGATCTCTGAATCCTCTTTTTGTACTTTTGCTGTTTAGAGATAGGACTCATAAGCGTGAGGACCCTTGACGTGGGTTATGAGCTTGCGTATTTTGGCCAGAATATAAACCAATACCTCACATAATATATTTTTTTATGTGTTTTTTGCACCTTTTTTTTTTTTTTTTTTTTTTTTTTCGGGGTGCAGTTGGGCCCATTTTCTACTTGTAAACTGTGGTGTCTGTGCACATGGGGTGCATTTGGATAGCGCTGGGCAGGCCCGCCTGATCTAATAGAAGGGTGTCACTACTAGGCCTGCCTGGATGCTGTGCATCTCCATTGTGTGAACAGCGCCACATGCAAGTTTTTATGTGCAGCTATGTGCCAAGCAGCCGCCCCCTCCATTAGTTTGGTAGCTGGTGAGTGGCTGCGTCATCGGTTATGCTGCACCTGTGTTTCTATTTTACCACATGGGTCCACTGCATCCTGTTAGTGCATTTGTTTGAAGGCCTAGGCAGGTAAGAACCTCTGCCATGTTTTGCTGTTTTTTCTAATTTTTGGAGGATCTCTGAATCCTCTTTTTGTACTTTTGCTGTTTAGAGATAGGACTCATAAGCGTGAGGACCCTTGACGTGGGTTATGAGCTTGCGTATTTTGGCCAGAATATAAACCAATACCTCACATAATATATTTTTTTATGTGTTTTTTGCACCTTTTTTTTTTCGGGGTGCAGTTGGGCCCATTTTCTACTTGTAAACTGTGGTGTCTGTGCACATGGGGTGCATTTGGATAGCGCTGGGCAGGCCCGCCTGATCTAATAGAAGGGTGTCACTACTAGGCCTGCCTGGATGCTGTGCATCTCCATTGTGTGAACAGCGCCACATGCAAGTTTTTATGTGCAGCTATGTGCCAAGCAGCCGCCCCCTCCATTAGTTTGGTAGCTGGTGAGTGGCTGCGTCATCGGTTATGCTGCACCTGTGTTTCTATTTTACCACATGGGTCCACTGCATCCTGTTAGTGCATTTGTTTGAAGGCCTAGGCAGGTAAGAACCTCTGCCATGTTTTGCTGTTTTTTCTAATTTTTGGAGGATCTCTGAATCCTCTTTTTGTACTTTTGCTGTTTAGAGAAAGGAGCTGAAACATGCAGTTTAGAAAAGGCAACCCTTAAACCTGAGACAGCTGGAGCATTTTACTCATGAGAAATGGGCTAAAAAAATCTGGAGAGGTTCAGAAGTCACATTGAGAGTTACAGAAATCGTTTGTTTGCAGTGATTGACTCAAAAGGTTGTGCAACAAAATATTAAGGGAAGGGTACTATCGTTTTTATCCAGGCCATTTTAATTAGTTTGTTTTTTACATTTTTCTGTTGAGCTAAAATTAAAAAGTAATGTATTTCACTAATACATTTAGTAAATTTAAAGGGGTTGTTCACTACTTGTCAAAAAGCAAGAAAAAGGAATAATTAAGGGTAAAAAAACAAGAAAAACCAAAAGGAACCTTATATCCTATCGAATCTTATTAAAGATAAAACTTGATATTTATTTATTCACTTTAAAAACATTGTGACGTACAATCAGCATATAGACAACCGTGCTAGACTAAATATATCCCTCACACTGTTAATACTAGTTAAACCTGCCTAGCAGCGGAGGTTGGCACCCTACAATAATCACGAGATAGGTGCCCCCGCTCCATGGCAGCTATCCCTGAAACTCCTGTATGTCACCTATGAACAGTGTGAATCAGATAAGCCACCATTCAACCATGACAGGAAAATGAAATGGACAGCAATTGTCATTTTGAAAGATGATGGATGGCAGTCATTAAACAGTGTGAAAGGGAGTGAATGACATGATAACACATAGTGCAGAAGTGCATAATAGTCATATTGTACCTCACTACAACTGTTCCCTGCTGATATGACCAGCCTACCTAGCGGCGGGGGTTGGCACCCTACTGTTCAGCGGAAATGGCGCCCCCGCTCCACGACGGCTCACCCTAAGAAAACCCCAATGATAAACTGATACATTCAAAGGGTATAACAAATTAGGCCCAAACAATGACCATAATAGCTAGTCTAAGGCAGGCTGAGCACAATTAGAGCAAGAAAATACACAGTACCGATATGAGACTGTGGTCTCATTTTGCTTCAAAAACATAACAAATGTGAAAGAGGGGTACTCATCATATCCGATGTTTAAAAAAAAGCCATTGAACACACGCCGTTTGGAACGCACGCCTGACACACTTCCGGTCAGAAGTTCGATGAGGGTATTTCTATATCAATTTTGTACCAATGATCAACCTGCTCTTAAAAATGTTGCTATGAGTGGAAATCATAGGGGAGGGGATGGACATGAAATACAATATTGAGGATATGTTTTGGACCCCATTTGGTGCACTGTGTTTTTCACTTCTATCGTTTGGAGGAGTTTTCTCCTCATTGTTGCTGGGCTCATCTACATCTATATATTTAGTAGTGACATGGGTGGTCACCATGCAGCATCTGTACATCTGGGCCTCCTGAGGATCCTGATCGGTCGAAGCGCTTTTTCTTAAATATCGGATATGATGAGTACCCCTCTTTCACATCTGTTATCTTTTTGAAGCAAAATGAGACCACAGTCTCATATTTGTACTGTGTATTTGCTTGCTCTAAATTGTACTCAGCCTGCCTTAGACTAGCTATCATGGCCATTGTTTGGGCCTAATTTGTTATACCCTTTGAATGTATCAGTTTATCTTTAGGGTTTTCTTAGGGTGAGCCGTCGTGCAGTGGGGGCGCCAATTCCGCTGAACAGTAGGATGCCAACCCCCGAAGCTAGGTAGGCTGGTCATATCAGCAGGGAACAGTTGTAGTGAGGTACAATGTGACTATTATGCACTTCTGCACTTTGTGTTATCATGTCATTCACTCCCTTTCACACTGTTTAACCCCTTTCTGCCATTAGATGTACTATTCCATCCATGTGACCCAGGCCCTTCTTCCCATGGACGGAATAGTATGTCATAGGCGATCGGCCGCACTCACGGGGGAAGAGGAGAACGTAGGAGACCCTCTGAACAACGCAATGTGATCGCGTTGTTCAGAGGGTCTCCTACGTCCTCCTCTCTGCAGGCCTCGGATCCCAAATGGCCGCGGGGCTCCTTCCGGGTCCTGCAGGGAGGTGGCTTGCAAGTGCCTGCTCAGAACAGGCGTCGGTAAGCCTGAGCACTGCCTGTCATATCGTTGATCTGACACAGTGCTTTGTAAAGTGTCAGATCAGCGATATGACACTATAGCATGATGCCCCACCCTGGGACAAAGTATAAAAGTAAAAAAAAAATATTTACATGTGTAAAAAAAAATTAATTCCTAAATAATGAAAAAAATATATATATTGTTCCAATAAATACTTTTTTTTATCTAAATAAAAAAACAATAAAAGTACACATATTTAGTATTGCCGCGTCCATAACGACCCGACCTATAAAACTGTCCCAATAGTTAACTGTTGTGAATTCTGTGGCTGAGTTCACTTCTGTGGTCACAAGTGGTATTGCAGTCTCTGGGCTTCCTCCCTCAGGTGTTTTGGTGAGCTCGTTGGCTGCCTTGCTATTTAGCTCCACCTGAGTCTGTCTTCCTTGCTCCTTGTCAATGTTCCAGTGTTGGATCTGAGCTACTGCATCTTTCCTTGGGCCTGCTGCTCTGCTAGATAAGTGCTTCTAGTTTGTTTTCTGTTTTTTCTGTCCAGCTTGCTATTAACTTTTGCTGGAAGCTCTGAGAAGCAAAGGGGTGCACCGCCGTGCTGTTAGTTCGGCACGGTGGGTCTTTTTGCCCCTTTGCGTGGTTTACGTTTTAGGGTTTTTTGTAGACTGCATAGTTCTCTTTGCTATCCTCGCTCTGTCTAGAATATCGGGCCTCACTTTGCTGAATCTATTTCATTCCTACGTTTGTCTTTTCATCTTGCTAACAGTCATTATATGTGGGGGGCTGCCTATTCCTTTGGGGTATTTCTCTGAGGTAAGTCAGGCTTGTATTTCTATCTTCAGGCTAGTCAGCTCCTCAGGCAGTGCCGAGTTGCATAGGTAGTTGATAGGCGCAATCCACTGCAGTCTACAGAGATTCCACGTCTCAGAGCTCGTCCTATTGTTTTTGGTTATTGCCAGATCTCTGTATGTGCGCTGATTACTGCATGCTGTGTTGCCTGATTGCCAGCCATAACAGTACAAGGAGCCCTCCAATGATTTCCAATAGAGGGAAAAAAGAAATCCTGACATCATTTTTTTTTCTTAGCTCTGTCTTCAGTCTTTTTTTTCCCCTAGACATTAGAGTGCTTCAGGACACAGCTGTGGACATGGATATTCAGGCTCTGTGCTCCTCAATGGATAATCTCGTTGTAAATGTACAAAAGATTCAAGATACTATTGATCAGAAATCGATGCTAGAACCAAGAATTCCGATTCCTGATTTGTTTTTTGGTGACAGAACTAAGTTCCTGAGCTTCAGAAATAATTGTAAGCTATTTTTGGCCTTGAAACCTCATTCTTCTGGTAATCCTATTCAACAGGTTTTGATTATTATTTCTTTTTTGCGCGGCGACCCACAGGACTGGGCGTTTTCTCTTGCACCAGGAGATTCTGCATTGAGTAATGTTGATGCATTTTTCCAGGCGCTGGGATTGCTTTACGATGAGCCTAATTCAGTGGATCAAGCTGAGAAAAATCTGCTGGCTTTATGCCAGGGTCAGGATGATATAGAAGTATATTGTCAGAAATTTAGGAAATGGTCAGTACTCACTCTGTGGAATGAATCTGCACTAGCGGCTTTGTTCAGAAAGGGTCTCTCTGAAGCTCTTAAGGATGTAATGGTGGGATTTCCTATGCCTGCTGGTTTGAATGAGTCTATGTCCTTGGCCATTCAGATCGGTCGTCGCTTGCGCGAGCGTAAATCTGTGCACCATCTGGCGGTATTGTCTGAGAGTAAGCCTGAGCCTATGCAGTGCGACAGGACTATGACTAAAGTAGAACGGTACGAACACAGACGTCTGAACAGACTGTGTTTCTATTGTGGTGATTCTACTCATGCTATTTCTAATTGTCCTAAACGCACTAGGCGGTTCGATAGCTCTGCCGTTATTGGTACTGTACAGTCCAAATTCCTTTTGTCCATTACCTTAATGTGCTCTTTGTCATCATATTCTGTCATGGCGTTTGTGGATTCAGGCGCTGCCCTGAATCTGATGGATTTGGATTATGCTAAACGTTGTGGATTTTTCTTGGAGCCTTTGCGGTGTCCTATTCCGTTGAGAGGAATTGATGCTACACCTTTGGCCAAGAATAAGCCTCAGTACTGGGCCCAGCTGACCATGTGCATGGCTCCTGCACATCAGGAAGTTATTCGCTTTTTGGTACTGCATAATTTGCATGATGTGGTCGTGTTGGGGTTGCCATGGCTACAAACCCATAATCCAGTATTGGATTGGAACTCTATGTCGGTAACCAGCTGGGGTTGTCAGGGAGTACATGGTGATGTTCCATTTTTGTCTATTTCGTCATCCATTCCTTCTGACATCCCAGAGTTCTTGTCGGACTTTCAGGATGTATTTGAAGAGTCCAAGTCTGATGCCCTACCTCCGCATAGGAATTGTGATTGTGCTATCAATTTGATTCCTGGTAGTAAATTCCCTAAGGGTCGTTTATTTAATTTGTCCGTACCTGAACACACCGCTATGCGCAGTTATGTGAAGGAGTCCCTGGAGAAGGGACATATTCGCCCATCGTCGTCACCATTGGGAGCAGGGTTCTTTTTTGTAGCCAAGAAGGATGGTTCGCTAAGACCGTGTATTGATTACCGCCTTCTTAATAAGATCACTGTTAAGTTTCAGTATCCCTTGCCATTGATTTCTGACTTGTTTGCTCGGATTAAGGGGGCTAGTTGGTTTACTAAGATTGATCTTCGTGGTGCGTATAATCTGGTGAGAATCAGGCAGGGAGATGAATGGAAAACGGCATTTAATACGCCCGAGGGTCATTTTGAGTATCTGGTGATGCCGTTCGGACTTGCCAATGCTCCATCTGTTTTTCAGTCTTTTATGCATGACATTTTCCGTGAGTATCTGGATAAATTCTTGATTGTTTACTTGGATGACATTTTGATCTTCTCAGATGATTGGGAGTCTCATGTGAAGCAAGTCAGAATGGTTTTCCAGGTACTGCGTGCTAATTCCTTGTTCGTGAAGGGATCAAAGTGTCTCTTCGGTGTGCAGAAAGTTTCATTTTTGGGGTTCATCTTTTCCCCTTCTACTATCGAGATGGATCCGGTTAAGGTTCAGGCCATCCAGGATTGGACTCAGCCGACATCTCTAAAAAGTCTGCAGAAATTCCTGGGCTTTGCTAATTTTTATCGTCGCTTCATCTGTAATTTTTCTAGCATTGCCAGACCATTGACCGATTTGACCAAGAAGGGTGCTGATTTGGTTAATTGGTCTTCTGCTGCTGTGGAAGCTTTTCAGGAGTTGAAGCGTCGTTTTTGCTGTGCCCCTGTGTTGTGTCAACCTGATGTTTCTCTTCCGTTCCAGGTCGAGGTTGATGCTTCTGAGATTGGTGCAGGGGCGGTTTTGTCACAGAGAGGTTCTGGTTGCTCAGTGTTCAAACCATGTGCTTTCTTTTCCAGGAAATTTTCTGCTGCTGAGCGTAATTATGATGTGGGCAACCGAGAGTTGCTGGCCATGAAGTGGGCATTCGAGGAGTGGCGTCATTGGCTTGAGGGTGCTAAGCATCACGTGGTGGTTTTGACTGATCATAAGAACCTTACTTATCTTGAGTCTGCCAAGCGCTTGAATCCTAGACAGGCCCGTTGGTCGTTATTTTTTGCTCGTTTTGATTTTGTGATTTCATACCTTCCGGGCTCTAAAAATGTGAAGGCGGATGCTCTGTCTAGGAGTTTTGTGCCCGACTCTCCGGGGTTATCTGAGCCGGCGAGTATCCTCAAGGAAGGAGTCATTGTGTCGGCCATCTCCCCTGATTTGCGGAGAGTGTTGCAGAAATTTCAGGCTAATAAACCTGATCGTTGTCCGGCCGAGAAACTGTTCGTCCCTGATAGGTGGACTAGTAAAGTTATCTCTGAACTTCATTGTTCGGTGCTGGCCGGTCATCCAGGAATCTTTGGTACCAGGGAGTTGGTTATCTTCTCGTCATATTCCTATGAAGGTTTCCTCTCCTAAATTTAAACCTCGTTTTATTGGTCCGTATAGGATTTCTGAGATTCTCAATCCGGTGTCTTTTCGTCTGACCCTCCCAGACTCCTTTTCCATACATAATGTATTCCATAGGTCGTTGTTGAGGAGATACGTGGCACCTATGGTTCCATCTGTGGAGCCTCCTGCCCCTGTTTTGGTGGAGGGGGAATTGGAGTATATTGTGGAGAAGATTTTGGATTCTCGTGTCTCTAGACGGAAACTCCAGTATCTGGTCAAATGGAAGGGTTATGCTCAGGAAGATAATTCCTGGGTTTTTGCCTCTGATGTCCATGCCCCAGATCTTGTTCGTGCCTTTCATGTGGCTCATCCTGGTCGGCCTAGGGGTTCTGGTGAGGGTTCGGTGACCCCTCCTCAAGGGGGGGGTACTGTTGTGAATTCTGTGGCTGAGTTCACTTCTGTGGTCACAAGTGGTATTGCAGTCTCTGGGCTTCCTCCCTCAGGTGTTTTGGTGAGCTCGTTGGCTGCCTTGCTATTTAGCTCCACCTGAGTCTGTCTTCCTTGCTCCTTGTCAATGTTCCAGTGTTGGATCTGAGCTACTGCATCTTTCCTTGGGCCTGCTGCTCTGCTAGATAAGTGCTTCTAGTTTGTTTTCTGTTTTTTCTGTCCAGCTTGCTATTAACTTTTGCTGGAAGCTCTGAGAAGCAAAGGGGTGCACCGCCGTGCTGTTAGTTCGGCACGGTGGGTCTTTTTGCCCCTTTGCGTGGTTTACGTTTTAGGGTTTTTTGTAGACTGCATAGTTCTCTTTGCTATCCTCGCTCTGTCTAGAATATCGGGCCTCACTTTGCTGAATCTATTTCATTCCTACGTTTGTCTTTTCATCTTGCTAACAGTCATTATATGTGGGGGGCTGCCTATTCCTTTGGGGTATTTCTCTGAGGTAAGTCAGGCTTGTATTTCTATCTTCAGGCTAGTCAGCTCCTCAGGCAGTGCTGAGTTGCATAGGTAGTTGATAGGCGCAATCCACTGCAGTCTACAGAGATTCCACGTCTCAGAGCTCGTCCTATTGTTTTTGGTTATTGCCAGATCTCTGTATGTGCGCTGATTACTGCATGCTGTGTTGCCTGATTGCCAGCCATAACAGTTAACCCCTTCAGTGATCACCGTAAAAAAAAAAAAAACCACAGGGCAAAAAGCAACGCTTTATTATCATACCGCTGAACAAACAGTGGAATAACACGCGATCAAAAAGACGAATATAAATAAACATGGCATCGCTGAAAACATCATCTTGTCACACAAAAAACGAATCGCCATACAGCATCATCAGCGAAAAAATAAAAATGTTATAGTCCTCAGAATAAAGCGAGCAAAAATAATAATTTTTTATATAAAATAGTTTTTATCGTATAAAAGTGACAAAACATAAAAAAAGACATAAATGAGGTATCTCTGTAATCGTACTGAACCTAAGAATAAAACTGCTTTATAAAACGTGCAACGGTATAAACGCCCCCCCAAAAGAAATTCATGAATAGCTGGTTTTTGGTCATTCTGCCTCACAAAAATCGGAATAAAAAGCGATCAAAAAGTGTCACATACCCGAAAATGGTACCAATAAAAATGTCAACTCGTCCCGCAAAAAACAAGACCTCACATGACTCTGTGGACCAAAATATGGAAAAATTATAGCTTTCAAAATGTGGAGACGCAAAACATTTTTGCAATAAAAAGGGTCTTTTGGTATGACAGCTGCCAATCCTAAAAATCCCCTAAAAAACCCACTAAAAAAGTAAATCAAACCCCCCGTTATCACCACCTTAGTTAGGGAAATAAAATCAAATTTAATAATGTATTTATTTCCATTTTCCCAGTAGGGTTAGGGTTGGGGCTAAAGTTAGGGTTAGGGTTGGGGCTAAAGTTAGGGTTAGGGCTACAGTTAGGGTTGGGGCTACAGTTAGGGTTAGGGTTGATGCTAAAGTTAGGGTTAGGGTTGGGGCTAAAGTTAGGGTTAGGGCTACAGTTAGGGTTGGGGCTACAGTTAGGGTTAGGGTTGGGGCTAAAGTTAGAGTTAGGGTTACGGCTAAAGTTAGGGTTGGGGCTAAAGTTAGGGTTAGGGTTGGGGCTAAAGTTAGGGTTGGGGCTAAAGTTAGGGTTAGGGCTACAGTTAGGGTTGGGGCTACAATTAGGGTTGGGGCTAAAGTTAGGGTTACGGTTGGGGCTAAAGTTAGGGTTAGGGTTTGGATTACATTTATGGTAGGGATAGGGTTAGGGGTGTGTTGGAGTTAGGGGTGTGGTTAGGGTTGGGATTAGGGTTAGGGGTGTGTTGGGGTTAGGGGTGTGGTTGGGATTATGGTTAGGGGCATGTTCAGGTTAGGGGTGTGGTTAGGGTTATGGTTAGGGTTGGGATTAGGGTTAAGGGTGTGTTTGGGTTAGGGTTTCAGTTAGAATTGGGGGGTTTCCACTGTTTAGGCACATCAGGGGCTCTCCAAACGCGGCATGGCGTCCGATCTCAATTCCAGCCAATTCTGCGTTCAAAAAGTAAAACAGTGCTCCTTCTCTTCCGAGCGCTCCCGTGTGCCAAAACAGGGGTTTATCCCAACATACGAGGTATCAGCATACTCAGGACAAATTGGACAACTACTTTTGGGGTCCAATTTTTCTGGTTACCCTTGGGAAAATAAAAACTTGGGGGGCTAAAAAATCATTTTGTGGGAAAAAAAAATTGATTTTTTTATTTTCACAGTTCTGCGTTATAAACTGTAGTGAAACACTTGGGGTTCAAAGTTCTCACAACACATTTAGATAAGTTCCTTTGGGGGTCTAATTTCCAATATGGGGTCACTTGTGGGGGTTTTCTACTGTTTAGGTACATTAGGGGCTCTGCAAACGCAATGTGACACCTGCAGACCATTCCATCTAAGTCTGCTTTCCAAACCGCGGTCCTTCCCTTCCGAGCTCTGCCAAGCGCCCAAACGGTGGTTCCCCCCACATATGGGGTATCAGCGTACTCAGTACAAATTGGACAACATCTTTTGGGGTCCAATTTCTCCTGTTACCCTTGGTAAAATACAAAACTGGGGGCTAAAAAATAATTTTTGTGGAAAAAAAATAATTTTTATTTTCACGGCTCTGCGTTATAAACTGTAGTGAAACACTTGGGGGTTCAAAGTTCTCACAACACATCTAGATAAGTTCCTTGGGGGATCTAGTTTCCAATATGGGGTCACTTGTGGGGGTTTCTACTGTATAGGTACATCAGGGGCTCTGCAACTCAATGTGACGCTTGCAGACCATTCCATCTAAGTCTGCATTCCAAACGGCGCTCTTTCCCTTCCGAGCTCTGCCATGCACCCAAACAGTAGTTTTCTCCCACATATGGGGTATCATCATACTCAGGACAAATTGGACAACAACTTTTGGGGTCCAATTTCTCCTGTTACCCTTGGGAAAATACAAAACTGGGGGCTAAAAAGTAATTTTTGTGGAAACTTTTTTTTTATTTTCACAGCTATAAACTGCATTGAAACACTTGGGGGTTCAAAGTTCTCACAACACATCTAGATAAGTTCCTTGGGGGGTATAGTATCAAATATGAGGTTACTTGTGGAGGGTTTCTACTGTTTAGGGACCACATCACATTTGAAGACACTTTGAGGGGTCTATATGATAGAAAATACCTAAGTGTGACACCATTCTAAAAACTGCACAGCAATTAAGTGGCATGGTATCCACAGGGGGTCTTCCTGTAGGAGCTTGGTGCTAGCTAGCTGGTTGGGTTGTGAATTTCTTCTCTGAAGCTGAGAAGGCTGAGCCCTCCCTGATGAGCCAGATGTCCTGTTACATCTGCATAAAGGAAGGGTGTTTTATAAGCCCAGTCACAAGCCTGGAGTAATGTATTAGCACATATAGTACTAAAAGGGGGTAATCAGCCATGACAGTTTGCTTATGGGCAGTTGTAGTGTTGAGTTAGACAGCTACTCACCATATCTCCACCTCTGGGTGTCATTATGTCAGGAGTGTGTCAGGTCCTCCTGGGAGATTTGGGGTTAGGAAATCCTTATGTATTGCAAATCTTCCACTTAGCCTGTGTGTATTTGGTTTTCCATATTAAATGGATTTTGCTTCCTTTGGTGCTGAAGAGGTTAACAACCCTTTCTATGCTGGGTAGAAACATGTAGCTCAATCAAGCAGCTGCTCCTGATATGGTCATTCCCACTCTCTATCAAATCTGGCCAGATCTTCTCTTTCTGGCCAGTGAAAGTTTACTTCCTGATTCCCTGGAGATGCTGTGCTGTAGTTGGAGATTGTTGCTGCTGGAGATTGGTGTATGCTGTTTTGGGTGTATGTTTTCCTCATTGACCTATATCCACTTGATTTGAACATTCCTACCCTTCCCTATATACCTCTTGACCTTTGGTGAGTGTTTTATATGTTAGTTACTTTTTGTTATCCCTGTTAGTCTTATGTGTTCATACTCTAGCATTTCTATCCCATGCCTCCTGCAGGAGGGGGAATGGACAGCTTAGGGTATAAAAGGAGGACAAAAAAGGCTGATGGCCCAAACCTCCTCACCATCAGAGGTACTTTTGGGAGCTGGGATAGTTAGGTTCCCAGTCCTAGGGATATTTTTGATTACTGTTAATATCTCTTGATTTGCATACTGTATATGCCTTATTGTTAACTGATGTGTTGCTTCTATTGTCATTTGCATATCTTCCTGTATGCAAGTTTTGAGCATTTTTTGTTTTGCTGCTAGGACTGATGTTATATGTGCATCATATATCGCCATGCAATAGTTATATCACGATTGACTTTTGATATGGAATCAGGTCTGTGCATCTGGTTTTAGTATTTTATGTATGGTGTTTCAATAAAGAATTTCTACTTGTACATATATTATTATTCTTTTGTATTGAGGATTGTGCACCATTCTTGTATATCTATTTTTTTTCTCCCTTTATGACACGCAGAAGAAACAAGACACCAATGCCCATCGAATGGAGGAATATTGCAATTGCAGAGTGCATGCGTGGGACAACCACTAGATGTCACAGGACACTGTGATGCTGATGGCAGGTGACAGGAACACAAATAAAGACCGGAGGCAAGAGGTTTCTTCCAGGCACCGTACGCCCCAGAGCCTGGAAGAAAGTATTAACATAAAGGGTTAAAATATGATTTCTGAAGAACAAGATAGCAGATAGGAGGCATGCCGGTATGCCTATTTTAAGTACTCTAGAACCTGTATTCCCATATTAATAGCTTAGGTACATCCAAGGGGGTGACAGATTCCCTTTAAACCACACAGATGTTTCAAGGTCGGATAAACAGGAACTTATCATTTTACATAATCATGGGGAAATACATGTACGCTTTGGTGTGCATAACTGGACTCACCTAGATGCTTGTGATTTTCTGGCAGCAGCTGTCTCGGTCAGGCCCACATCTGATGTCAAGACTCTCCACAAAAGCTACATAGATACTGCTTACATCGCCTGACGCAGTAGGGTTGGGGCAAGAAGCAGGCACAGTAAGCACCTGCCTAGGGTGCAACCTCCTGCCTCCCGCAGGGGCATGCTCTTTGGAAAAAAAAGACACTGACATTGCTGAATGCCTGCAGCTAGTGATGAGCGAGTATACTCGTTGCTCGGGTTTTCCAGAGCATGCTCGGGTGGTCTCCGAATATTTTGTAGTGCTCAGACATTTAGTTTTCGGCTGCATTATTTACAGCTTCTAGCCAGGCTGAATACATGTAAGGAATGCCTGTTTGTTAGGGAATTCCCACATGTATTCAGGCTGTCCAGCAGCTGTAAATCATGCAGCTGAGGAAACGAAAACTAAATGTCCGAGCACTACAAAATACTCAGAGATCACACGAGCATGCTCGGGGAGACCCAAGCAACAATGCTGTTCGCTCATCACTAGCTGCAGCCACTCAATATCTTCCCCTGGCCGCAGGCATTTAGCACACTGACGGCCAGGACGCAGGCACAGAGGTGAGCAGTGTCAGTCACTGACAACCCTAACCCCTCTCTCTGCTTGTGTCCCAGCCATCGCTGCCCGCCTGCACTCAAATGTGTTCACATCTGTCAAACAACAATACAAAAGCTGTAATTAGCTTCCTGCTACATCAGGAACTCCATCAGAATGCAGTCTACTTCCGGTCTGCACACTGAAAGAGATGGCATAAGCAGAGGATGGCCGATGGCATGATGCAGTGATGTCATTGCGCCATCCAGCGCCCACTGCTGGGAGCCTGTTTTAGATAAGTATAATCTTTTTTTATTTTTTTTTAATTATTTTACTTTGCTGATAAATGGGGGCTATCACAATAGGGGCTGGCTGTGGGGACATTATACGGAGCTGGCTGCGCTACTGTACCTCTAGGGGTGAGAGCAATGACAAAATGCAAAAGTAACCAAAACAACAGCCAAAAAGGATGAGAACAGAGAAATGGTCTGTGGTCACCACCTGCAGAACCACTTCTTTATAAGGGTTGTCTTGCTAATGGCCCATTATTTCTACCTGTTGTCTGTTCCATTTGCAGAACAGCTGGGGAAATTGACTTACAATCAGTGTTGTGTCATAACTGCACAGGTTGATTTCACAGAAGTGTGATTGACTTGGAGTTATATTGTGTTGTTTAAGTGTTCCCATTATTTTTTTGAGCAGTGTATATATCTACATAACTGTCATTTATCTATTCAGTTTATCTACTATATTACACCACAGCTCCCATGGAAGTGGACAGTGCAGGGTTACACATTTCTATGGGATCCATTTTGTAATGTGTGGCACTGCTCCTTCCACTTGTATTGGAGCTGTGGTGTAATGCGTGACCCCCGCTCTGTCTACTTCTATGGAGGTAGTAATATAGTGGACAGTGCAGGCTCACACATTACACTACTGATCCTTTAGAAGTGGACGAACAGTGTCAGACATTTCGCTACTGCTCCCATAGAAGTGGTCAGGGCAGGGTCACATTTCTAAGGAACAGTGGTATAATGTGTGACACCGCTCCGTCCACTTCTATCTGAGCAATAGTGTAATGTGTGGTCCTGCTCTGTTCACTTCTATTGGAACAGTGGTGTAATGTGTGATCTTGCTCCGTCCACTTCAATATAAGCAGTAGTGTAATGTGTGACCCTGCTCTGTTCACTTCTATGGGAATAGTACTGTAATGTGTGACCCCTCTCTGTTTACTTCTATGGGAGCGGTAGTATAGTGTAGGGTCTCCCCGAACATGCTCGGGTGATCTCCGAGTATTTGTTGGTGCTCGGACGCCTCAGCTGCATGATTTACAGCTGCGTGACAGCCTGAATACATGGGGGAATTCCCTAACAAACAGGCATTACTCACGTGTAGTGTTGAGCGATACCTTCCGATATTCGGAAATATCAGATTGGATCGGCCGATATACAAAAAATATCGGATATCGCCGATACCCGATACCAATGCAAGTCAATGGGACAGAAATATCGGAATTAAAATAAACCCTTTCATTCCTTGTACTGTAGGTTAATTCTACATGAAGGAAAACAAATAAGAATAATGTAGGATGTATTGGGGGAGGTGGAGGAGACATTAAAGGCATAGAGGTTTAGCCCTATCAAATTGAAGAGCAGGAATTAAATTTTTTTTTAAAGATGTTCGGAGTTACAAAGATATTGACTATGTTAAGATTTTTTATATTTTGTCAGATATTTATGTTTCACTACTTCCATGCTCTTCACCTTCTTTTTTACTTCTCCCACACTTACTTCTTCAGCATCAGCAGCAGCAGCATCTTTTTCATCAACTTCTCCTTCACCTTATTCATCTTCTTCTTCTTCACCTTCTTCCTATTATTCTTTTTTTTACATTCTTCATATTCTTTTTATTCAACTATTATTCTTCTTCATATTCTACTTCTTCATCTTCTTCATATTCTTCTTCATCATATTCTTATTTGTGACAGGCATTCCTGTAGTTGTTATCTATAAAAGTTTGAAGATTACACCTTCCATTCTGCTTGTCACAAAAGATTTACAACAGGATTTGTCCGCGTTCAGTTTGGCCTGCGGCAGCAGGTTTTTTCCAGGGGCACCACGAGGAGGAATGGACTCACCCCCATAGACTGCTTAGTCTTCTTCTGCTTATAATTTAGATAATTCCTTTTGCTCTGATTTTTAGTCTTATGCTTAATGTACTTCTGCTTTTTGTTCTGCAGCTTCTTGTTCTTCTGCATCTTGGTCTTCAGGGTCGTTGTCTCCAGGGCCGTCATCTCCAGGGTCGTCGTCTTCTTCGGGGTGGTCTTCAGGGTCGTCGTCTCCGGGGTCATCGTCTCCGGGGTTGTCTTCAGGGTCGTCGTCTTTAGGGTCTTGAACTTGGAAATGTAGCTGAAGGTACAAGAAGGCTGAGGAACTGCTGAGAAACAGCTGACGGTACTGGAACCCGGATGGGTAGCAGTACAAGAGCCAATGGAACTACCGAGGACCAGCTAACGGTACTGGAACTCGATTACTAAGAAGGAGATACCCGTGCAAGAAAGCACTACCAAGGACCACCAGATGTTGGTGGAACTCAGATATCCAGAAGGAAGCACCTAAGCCAAAGGCTCTGCCTGGAACCAGCTGACGGTACTGGAACCAGGATGGGGAGCAGAAGGTACAAGAGCAAAAGAGACTGCCGAGAACCAGCTGACGGTACTGGAACCCGGATTGGTAGCAGAAGGTACAAGAGTCAATGGAACTACCGAGGACCAGCTGATGGTACTGGAGCCCGGTTACTAAGCAGGAGGTACCCGTGCCAGAAAGCACTACCAAGGACCACCAGACGTTAGTGGAACTCGGATACCCAGAAGGAGGCACCTAAGCCAAAGGCTCTACCTGGAACCAGCTGACGGTACTGGAACCAGGGGGACCTCTTCAAGATTGTCTTCCAAAGAACTAGCTAATGGTGCTGGAACTCAGATAGGCAGCAGAAGGTCCACAGGAAAAAAAAATTGCTAGGCCGTGAGCCAGTCGTAGTTACCGAAAACCCACAGTCCTACAGGGGGACCTTGTCCTATTGGCACTACGGAACCAGCCTTGATTGCCAGTTCCCGCAGCCCACAAAGGAAGCACCTAAA
Organism: Ranitomeya imitator; assembly: GCF_032444005.1. Lineage (NCBI taxonomy): Eukaryota > Metazoa > Chordata > Amphibia > Anura > Dendrobatidae > Ranitomeya > Ranitomeya imitator. Next base: position 293,609,127 of record NC_091287.1, on the reverse strand, counting down.
CTGCAGGCACCATAGAGTTGGCTAACTCGACCGCAACCCGACAGGACAATGTATTGGAGGCAAAGTGATCTTGACACTACCCGGAAACAGCTGGCGTGCTGGAACCAGGCTGGGTAGGAGGGAGTACCCTTGCCAAAGACACTGCCAGGAAACAGCTGGCAGTGCTGGAACCTGGATGGGTAATCAAAGGTACAAGAGCCAGTGGACCGACCGAGGACCAGCTGACGGTACTGGAACCCGGTTACTAAGCAGGAGGTACCCGTGCCAGAAAGCACTACCAAGAACCACCAGACATTGGTGGAACTCGGATACCCAGAAGGAGGCACCTAAGCCAAAGTTGGCTAACCCGACCGCAACCCGACAGGACAACGTATTGGAGGCAAAGTGACCTTGACACTACCCGGAAACAGCTGGCGTTCTGGAACCAGGCTGGGCAGGAGGGAGTACCCGTGCCAAAGACACTTCTGAGCAGCAACTGGCGGTGTTGGAGCCCAGGGATTACAGGAGAAACAGAGTGTAGGCTGAAGCCTAATTGGAGCAAGTTGAAAGGGAACCTGTAACCCCCCCAGGTGTTTGTAACTAAAAGAGCCACCTTGTGCAGCACTAATGCTGCACAAGGAAAAGGTGGCTGTCACGCCGTTAACGGCAATAAAGGGGCAGGATGGCGTACTGGAACCTGCACCTGTCCCTGCCTCTATAATGGGACCCTGACTTTCCCTTATCTCAGGGGTACCTATAATGGTTAGGGCCTGCACAGGAGACAGGGATATGCTGGCGGCTCACGCCTCCTACCAAGCTCTCAGTAACAAGGTTTAACTCCTGCCCTGCTGGCACAAGACAGCCAGGTCAGAATTCAGGAGAAGAGCTTCTGTTCATCGTGTGTGAACGAGGCCCAGAGCGCTGTGGTTCTCTGGAACCTCTCTGTCATGGTAGCCCCATGACAGTACCCCCCTTCTACGAGGGACCTCCGGAACCTCAGGACCAGGTTTCTCAGGATGAGCTGTATGAAATGCGTGGACTAACCTACCCGCATGGACATCAGCTGCAGGCACCCACATCCTCTCCTCAGGACCGTACCCTTTCCAATGTATTAAATACTGCAGAGACCGGTGAACAAATCGAGAATCCATGACCCTGGCTAACTGGAACTCGAGATTTCCATCAACAAGGACTGGAGAGGGAGGTAAAGGTGATGGATTAGGTGACGCTACAAACCTCTTGAGTAAGGAGCGATGAAAAACATTATGGATCCTGCCTTAGAGAACTAATTAAAAGCCGATTCTACCACCTAGGGAACAAGAGCGGTAAATATCTAGCGAGAGCTTTACACCCACGGGGCCCACAAACATTTATTTCACACATCAAAAACGCTAAAGGTGGGAAAGTGTTATGGCTGGCAATCAGGCAACACAGCGTGCAGTAATCAGCGCACATACAGAGATCTGGCAATAACCAAAAACAATAGGACGAGCTCTGAGACGTGGAATCTCTGTAGACTGCAGTACCTGATCTATCCTCACACAACTATAAGCAGCAGTGGATTGCGCCTATCAACTACCTATGCAACTCGGCACTGCCTGAGGAGCTGACTAGCCTGAAGATAGAAATACAAGCCTGACTTACCTCAGAGAAATACCCCAAAGGAATAGGCAGCCCCCCACATATAATGACTGTTAGCAAGATGAAAAGACAAACGTAGGAATGAAATAGATTCAGCAAAGTGAGGCCCGATATTCTAGACAGAGCGAGGATAGCAAAGAGAACTATGCAGTCTACAAAAAACCCTAAAACGAAAACCACGCAAAGGGGCAAAAAGACCCACCGTGCCGAACTAACAGCACGGCGGTGCACCCCTTTGCTTCTCAGAGCTTCCAGCAAAAGTTAATAGCAAGCTGGACAGAAAAAACAGAAAACAAACTAGAAGCACTTATCTAGCAGAGCAGCAGGCCCAAGGAAAGATGCAGTAGCTCAGATCCAACACTGGAACATTGACAAGGAGCAAGGAAGACAGACTCAGGTGGAGCTAAATAGCAAGGCAGCCAACGAGCTCACCAAAACACCTGAGGGAGGAAGCCCAGAGACTGCAATACCACTTGTGACCACAGAAGTGAACTCAGCCACAGAATTCACAACAGTACCCCCCCCTTGAGGAGGGGTCACCGAACCCTCACCAGAACCCCCAGGCCGACCAGGATGAGCCACATGAAAGGCACGAACAAGATCTGGGGCATGGACATCAGAGGCAAAAACCCAGGAATTATCTTCCTGAGCATAACCCTTCCATTTGACCAGATACTGGAGTTTCCGTCTAGAGACACGAGAATCCAAAATCTTCTCCACAATATACTCCAATTCCCCCTCCACCAAAACAGGGGCAGGAGGCTCCACAGATGGAACCATAGGTGCCACGTATCTCCTCAACAACGACCTATGGAATACATTATGTATGGAAAAGGAGTCTGGGAGGGTCAGACGAAAAGACACCGGATTGAGAATCTCAGAAATCCTATACGGACCAATAAAACGAGGTTTAAATTTAGGAGAGGAAACCTTCATAGGTATATGACGAGAAGATAACCAAACCAGATCCCCAACACGAAGTCGGGGTCCCACACGGCGTCTGCGATTAGCGAAAAGCTGAGCCTTCTCCTGGGACAAGGTCAAATTGTCCACTACCTGAGTCCAGATCTGCTGCAACCTGTCCACCACATAATCCACACCAGGACAGTCCGAAGACTCAACCTGTCCTGAAGAGAAACGAGGATGGAACCCAGAATTGCAGAAAAATGGAGAGACCAAGGTAGCCGAGCTGGCCCGATTATTAAGGGCGAACTCAGCCAACGGCAAAAATGACACCCAATCATCCTGGTCAGCGGAAACAAAACATCTCAGATATGTTTCCAAGGTCTGATTGGTTCGTTTGGTCTGGCCATTAGTCTGAGGATGGAAGGCCGAGGAAAAAGATAGGTCAATGCCCATCCTACCACAAAAGGCTCGCCAGAACCTCGAGACAAACTGGGAACCTCTGTCAGAAACAATATTCTCAGGAATGCCATGTAAACGAACCACATGCTGGAAGAACAAAGGCACCAAATCAGAGGAGGAAGGCAATTTAACCAAGGGCACCAGATGGACCATTTTAGAAAAGCGATCACAGACCACCCAAATGACCGACATTTTTTGAGAAACGGGAAGGTCAGAAATGAAATCCATCGAAATATGTGTCCAAGGCCTCTTCGGGACCGGCAAGGGCAAAAGCAACCCACTGGCACGTGAACAGCAGGGCTTAGCCCTAGCACAAATTCCACAGGACTGCACAAAAGCACGCACATCCCGTGACAGAGATGGCCACCAGAAGGATCTAGCAACCAACTCCCTGGTACCAAAGATTCCTGGATGACCGGCCAGCACCGAACAATGAAGTTCAGAGATAACTTTACTAGTCCACCTATCAGGGACGAACAGTTTCTCGGCCGGACAACGATCAGGTTTATTAGCCTGAAATTTCTGCAACACTCTCCGCAAATCAGGGGAGATGGCAGACACAATGACTCCTTCCTTGAGGATACTCGCCGGCTCAGATAACCCCGGAGAGTCGGGCACAAAACTCCTAGACAGAGCATCCGCCTTCACATTTTTAGAGCCCGGAAGGTATGAAATCACAAAATCAAAACGAGCAAAAAATAACGACCAACGGGCCTGTCTAGGATTCAAGCGCTTGGCAGACTCAAGATAAGTAAGGTTCTTATGATCAGTCAAAACCACCACGCGATGCTTAGCACCCTCAAGCCAATGACGCCACTCCTCGAATGCCCACTTCATGGCCAGCAACTCTCGGTTGCCCACATCATAATTACGCTCAGCAGCAGAAAATTTCCTGGAAAAGAAAGCACATGGTTTGAACACTGAGCAACCAGAACCTCTCTGTGACAAAACCGCCCCTGCACCAATCTCAGAAGCATCAACCTCGACCTGGAACGGAAGAGAAACATCAGGTTGACACAACACAGGGGCACAGCAAAAACGACGCTTCAACTCCTGAAAAGCTTCCACGGCAGCAGAAGACCAATTAACCAAATCAGCACCCTTCTTGGTCAAATCGGTCAATGGTCTGGCAATGCTAGAAAAATTACAGATGAAGCGACGATAAAAATTAGCAAAGCCCAGGAATTTCTGCAGACTTTTTAGAGATGTCGGCTGAGTCCAATCCTGGATGGCCTGAACCTTAACCGGATCCATCTCGATAGTAGAAGGGGAAAAGATGAACCCCAAAAATGAAACTTTCTGCACACCGAAGAGACACTTTGATCCCTTCACGAACAAGGAATTAGCACGCAGTACCTGGAAAACCATTCTGACTTGCTTCACATGAGACTCCCAATCATCTGAGAAGATCAAAATGTCATCCAAGTAAACAATCAAGAATTTATCCAGATACTCACGGAAAATGTCATGCATAAAAGACTGAAAAACAGATGGAGCATTGGCAAGTCCGAACGGCATCACCAGATACTCAAAATGACCCTCGGGCGTATTAAATGCCGTTTTCCATTCATCTCCCTGCCTGATTCTCACCAGATTATACGCACCACGAAGATCAATCTTAGTAAACCAACTAGCCCCCTTAATCCGAGCAAACAAGTCAGAAATCAATGGCAAGGGATACTGAAACTTAACAGTGATCTTATTAAGAAGGCGGTAATCAATACACGGTCTTAGCGAACCATCCTTCTTGGCTACAAAAAAGAACCCTGCTCCCAATGGTGACGACGATGGGCGAATATGTCCCTTCTCCAGGGACTCCTTCACATAACTGCGCATAGCGGTGTGTTCAGGTACGGACAAATTAAATAAACGACCCTTAGGGAATTTACTACCAGGAATCAAATCGATAGCACAATCACAATTCCTATGCGGAGGTAGGGCATCAGACTTGGACTCTTCAAATACATCCTGAAAGTCCGACAAGAACTCTGGGATGTCAGAAGGAATGGATGACGAAATAGACAAAAATGGAACATCACCATGTACTCCCTGACAACCCCAGCTGGTTACCGACATAGAGTTCCAATCCAATACTGGATTATGGGTTTGTAGCCATGGCAACCCCAACACGACCACATCATGCAAATTATGCAGTACCAAAAAGCGAATAACTTCCTGATGTGCAGGAGCCATGCACATGGTCAGCTGGGCCCAGTACTGAGGCTTATTCTTGGCCAAAGGTGTAGCATCAATTCCTCTCAACGGAATAGGACACCGCAAAGGCTCCAAGAAAAATCCACAACGTTTAGCATAATCCAAATCCATCAGATTCAGGGCAGCGCCTGAATCCACAAACGCCATGACAGAATATGATGACAAAGAGCACATTAAGGTAATGGACAAAAGGAATTTGGACTGTACAGTACCAATAACGGCAGAGCTATCGAACCGCCTAGTGCGTTTAGGACAATTAGAAATAGCATGAGTAGAATCACCACAATAGAAACACAGTCTGTTCAGACGTCTGTGTTCGTGCCGTTCTACTTTAGTCATAGTCCTGTCGCACTGCATAGGCTCAGGCTTACTCTCAGACAATACCGCCAGATGGTGCACAGATTTACGCTCGCGCAAGCGACGACCGATCTGAATGGCCAAGGACATAGACTCATTCAAACCAGCAGGCATAGGAAATCCCACCATTACATCCTTAAGAGCTTCAGAGAGACCCTTTCTGAACAAAGCCGCTAGTGCAGATTCATTCCACAGAGTGAGTACTGACCATTTCCTAAATTTCTGACAATATACTTCTACATCATCCTGACCCTGGCATAAAGCCAGCAGATTTTTCTCAGCTTGATCCACTGAATTAGGCTCATCGTAAAGCAATCCCAGCGCCTGGAAAAATGCATCAACATTACTCAATGCAGAATCTCCTGGTGCAAGAGAAAACGCCCAGTCCTGTGGGTCGCCGCGCAAAAAAGAAATAATAATCAAAACCTGTTGAATAGGATTACCAGAAGAATGAGGTTTCAAGGCCAAAAATAGCTTACAATTATTTCTGAAGCTCAGGAACTTAGTTCTGTCACCAAAAAACAAATCAGGAATCGGAATTCTTGGTTCTAGCATCGATTTCTGATCAATAGTATCTTGAATCTTTTGTACATTTACAACGAGATTATCCATTGAGGAGCACAGAGCCTGAATATCCATGTCCACAGCTGTGTCCTGAAGCACTCTAATGTCTAGGGGAAAAAAAAGACTGAAGACAGAGCTAAGAAAAAAAAATGATGTCAGGATTTCTTTTTTCCCTCTATTGGAAATCATTGAAGGGCTCCTTGTACTGTTATGGCTGGCAATCAGGCAACACAGCGTGCAGTAATCAGCGCACATACAGAGATCTGGCAATAACCAAAAACAATAGGACGAGCTCTGAGACGTGGAATCTCTGTAGACTGCAGTACCTGATCTATCCTCACACAACTATAAGCAGCAGTGGATTGCGCCTATCAACTACCTATGCAACTCGGCACTGCCTGAGGAGCTGACTAGCCTGAAGATAGAAATACAAGCCTGACTTACCTCAGAGAAATACCCCAAAGGAATAGGCAGCCCCCCACATATAATGACTGTTAGCAAGATGAAAAGACAAACGTAGGAATGAAATAGATTCAGCAAAGTGAGGCCCGATATTCTAGACAGAGCGAGGATAGCAAAGAGAACTATGCAGTCTACAAAAAACCCTAAAACGAAAACCACGCAAAGGGGCAAAAAGACCCACCGTGCCGAACTAACAGCACGGCGGTGCACCCCTTTGCTTCTCAGAGCTTCCAGCAAAAGTTAATAGCAAGCTGGACAGAAAAAACAGAAAACAAACTAGAAGCACTTATCTAGCAGAGCAGCAGGCCCAAGGAAAGATGCAGTAGCTCAGATCCAACACTGGAACATTGACAAGGAGCAAGGAAGACAGACTCAGGTGGAGCTAAATAGCAAGGCAGCCAACGAGCTCACCAAAACACCTGAGGGAGGAAGCCCAGAGACTGCAATACCACTTGTGACCACAGAAGTGAACTCAGCCACAGAATTCACAACAGGAAAGTCCATAGCCCCAAAGAAATCTTGTCTAGCTTTCATGATTATTATAGCTCCCTCTATAACATTAAGGGCCGATTCAAGGATCTCCCTGCCCACTCTTTCCAAGAAAAAATTAACTCATATATCCAACTAAATAAATTACCCACAATCCCTGCAGAGCGCCTGGCTGATCTCGAGAATGATTTCTCTCTTGAAGAGGTCACCTCTGTGATTCGTGACCTGAAGGTGGGCAAGAGCCCGGGTCCTGATGGTTACACAGCAGGATTTTATAAACAGTTCTCGGATTTGTTGTGCCCTTCATTCTTATCAACGTGTAATTTCATCCTCTCGGGCAGCTCCTTCCCCCCTCAGGCCCTAATTGCACATATTACAGTTATCCTTAAACCGGGCAAGGACCCATCACTGTGTTGCAACTACCGCCCCATCTCACTTATAAACATCGATGTTAAAATCTACGCCAAAATGATTTCAAAGAGACTTAATTGCCTCTTGCCACTTCTGATTAACCAGGACCAAGTGGGTTTTGTGCCCGGAAGAGAAGCAAGGGATAACACTATTAGATCTATTTCCCTGATTGATAGGGCCAATAAAGAAGGTGATCCCATGTGTATACTGTCGATAGATGCTGAAAAAGCATTCGACAGAGTTGAATGGGAATTCATGTGTCAAACGCTTAAAAGCATTGGATTACAAAAAAAAGCGCTGTGGAGTATTTAAGCCCTTTATGAGTCTCCCTCTGCCCGGGTCAAGGTGAACGGTTCCTTGTCAAACCCTTTCTGTATACGAAATGGCACGAGACAGGGGTGCCCATTATCCCCCTACTCTATGTCTTAATCATGGAACACTTAGCAGTTTCAATTCGTAATAACCCCTCCATAGCAGGAATGAAGTTCCAATCGGAAGAACACAAATTAGCACTATTCGCTGATGACATACTCATGTACATTACTTCTCCCATGACCAGCTTGCCCAATATCCTATCGGAATTGAATAGCTATGGAGCTTTAAGTAAATTTAAAATTAACACTCATAAATCCGAAATATTAAATATCTCGTTATCACCCTCCCTAGTTTCACATCTGTGCTCCTCGTTCCCATTTAGATGGCGATCAGACTCCCTTACTTAGGTATAAACTTAACCGCCAAGTCCTCACAACTATATGATGCCAACTATAAAATAGCCCTAAATAGCGCAGAGCTTGATCTGGAGAAATGGAACAAATTACATTTATCTTGGCTTGGGAGAATTAATGCAATCAAAATGGACCTTTTGCCACGTCTTGTCTACTTCTTCCAGACCATACCCTGGTATCTCCCAGCCTCCTTCTTCTCCAGACTCAAGACAGCAATAACGAGATTTGTGTGGTCTGGTAAGTGCCCACGTCTGGCATACCGTCTCCTGAGCAGAAGTAAACAGTCCGGGGGACTGGGCCTCCCGGATTTCTTGCTCTACAGCTATGCTTCCCTTGGAACTTGCGTTCTAGACTTGTTCCGTCATGGGTCGAGTAAGAGGTGGGTTGGCCTGGAGATGAGGCTCTCGGGACTTAGCTCAGCAACACACCTTTGGAGGGAGGGCTCTGGGAAGGCTCAGAGAGATGATCTGCCCTTTGTTACCAGACACCTAATTCAGTTCGTTAAATATGGCATTCAAAAATTAAATTTCTCCTCCATACCAGGTCCTCTGACTCCAATTTTCGATAATCCAGATTTTCCGGCAGGCCAAGACAGGGTCACCTTCCTACATAAACATAGAGATAGCTGTCCAGTGGTCCATGACTATGTGGATCAAATCTCAATAACGCCCTTGGGGACTATCTTCCCCGAAACAGGGCCGCCACCGGGTTCGTGGGTTTTTTACGAACAAATAAAGAGCTATCTCATGGAATTGTCTAGACGGGCTGACATCTTTAGACAGCTTATCCCCTTTGAGTCTGCGTGCCTGGGTGGGGGCCCTCTAACTCACACGATATCACTGCTATATAAAATATTCCAGGGACACCATACGATCTCACTTGGTCCTCCTACGTTTTTCTTAAAATGGGAGAACGAACTGAACAAACAATTAACTCTGGAGGACCGCCTCAGATGCCTCCTATTCACTTTCAGATCTTCACTTTGTTCAGACTACCAGGAAAGAAGCTACAAACTTCTTACTAAGTGGTACAGGTGTCCATCCAGTGTCCATCTCATGTTCCCTACCACCCCCGATACTTGTTGGAGGTGCTGGAGGGACAGGGGTACATACCCTCATATCTGGTGGTCCTGCCCGCCCATACACAATTTCTGGGTGAGCATCTTTGCACTTTACAATAAATTATCTCTTCAAAAAGTCCAACCAACTATGGAACTGGCCCTGTTGTCTATATGTGATCTCTCCATCGCCAAATACAAGAAAAGCCTGCTACGACATTTCTTAACAGCAGCGCGTGACCTGATCCCCCGCCTCTGGAAGCAATCGATATCCTCCTCACGTGTTGATTTTGTCATGGGACTAAATCACATATACAGAATAGAACAGTTGATTGGCCAGGATACTGGAACTTCAGACAAAGTGTTTAACACTTGGTCTCCTTGGATCGCTTTCAGAGAGACTGAGGAGCTGAATACCTGGCTACATTAATTGACCCAATTAGATCACTTGGGGTCCATACCTACCACTCCCATAGAGAGTGAACACCAATATAACATACTCACCTTAGTATAAAGAACCACAGATTCGAATCTGTCAAATCAGTCAAGGCAGAAGACCGGATTCCCCCCCCTCCCCCCCTACTTTTTCTTTTCTCTCTCTTGCTTTCTCCACCTCTCTTTTCTACTTTTTCTCTACTCTATGCATTGTCTAAGCCTTTTTCATTAAGAGTTATGGCAAGCTTGGACACTCTTACCCCCATCTGACATCTCGGCTCTACTCCGAGCCATTTGTCTGTTGAATAGTGGGAGCTTCTGACACACATTATACAAACGAATATTATCAAAATTAATAGACCTCTGACTTATTCAGAGGCAATTTTCTTTCAAAGATGCAATTATTCAGACTTGTTGGTTAATGCAAGAATTATAAAGTATTTTATTATAAAAATCCTTCCATATATTGTACTATTCCTACATTCTTGTATGTGCTTAAATTGTATATGAATATCTGATTTTAACTATGTTCTCCTTTGTAACTTAATAAAAATTGATTTACACAAAAAAACATTATGGATCCTAAACAACTGAGGTAAAGCCAGCCGAAATGCAACAGGATTGACGACGGCCACAATCCTATAAGGGCCAATAAACCTAGGGCCCAATTTCCATGAGGGAACTCTCAGTTTGATATTCTTTGAGGACAACCAAACCCAATCACCCACACATAGGTCCGGACCTTTCATACGTCTCCGATCAGCCGCATTCTTGTATCTGGAACTCATCCTCTTTAACTTATCAAGAACCCCTTGCCATACGGACGTGATGGACGAAGAAAACCTCTCCTCTTCAGGCACCCTTGAGGAATCCTTCCTATTAAATGAACTGAATTGAGGATGAAAACCATATGCCCCGAAAAACGGGGACTTACCAGTGGACTCATGAGTACGGTTGTTTATTGCAAACTCTGCCAACGGTAAGTACTTAACCCAGTCCTCCTGATTTTCTGAAATGAAACACCTGAGATAAGTTTCAAGATTTTGATTTACACGTTCTGTTTGACCATTGGATTGAGGATGAAAAGCTGAAGAAAACGACAAATGAATCCCCAGCCGGCTGCAAAAAGCCCTCCAAAATTTAGAAATAAACTGTACCCCACGGTCTGAAACAATATCTAAAGGAACACCATGCAATCTCACAACCTCCCTGATAAAGATCTGTGCCAGAGTCTTGGCATTAGGTAACGCGGGAAGGGCAATAAAATGTGACATCTTGCTAAATCTGTCAACTACGACTAAAATAACTGTATTACCCTCACAAACCGGTAAGTCGGTGATGAAGTCTATTGACAAATGAGTCCAAGGTCTATTGGGAATCTCCAGAGGTAGGAGAGACCCAGACGGGCGAGTACGAGGGGTCTTGGAACGCGCACACACACAGCAGGCAGCAACATATTCCTGTACATCATGATTTACCCCAGACCACCAAAAACGCAGAGTGAGAAGGTCCGTGGTAACTTTACTTCCAGGGTGTCTGGCCAGAACCAAATCATGATGTTCATTAATGACCCTAAGACGAAGATTAGCAGGAACATAAAGTTTACCTAAAGAACAGGCTGCTCGGGCGTCCCCCTGCGCCTCCAGCACCTCTCTCAAGATCCAAATTAATTGCGGCGACAATTACACCCTTCTGAAGTATAGGACCTGGCTCACAATTAGGCTAAGTTCACACTTGCGTTAGTGCAGTCCGTTCAACACATCCGTTAAACGGACTGCACTAGAGCAAATGCCGATGTTTGCACAGCACTAGCGCAGATGGAGCATCTGCTAGCTCCATCTGCGCTAGCAGTGCGCTAGCAGTGCGCTAGCAGTGACGGACCCGGAAACGCTGCAGCCCGCGTGTCGGGTCTGTCACTCAATGACTGCACATCGCTAGCACACGCCCCTTTTGGGGGCGTGTACTAGCGATGCGTCCGCCATTGAAGGTAATGGCGGCGTTAACGGACTATGTTACACCACGTAGTCCGTTAAACGGGTCACGCAGTGTGAACCCAGCCTTATCCCCACTCCCTGGAAAACAACGGGATAATGCATTAGCCTTGACATTCTTGCTTCCTGGCCTATACATAATGTAGAAATTGAACCTGGCGAAAAACAGAGACCGCCTAGCTTGCCTAGGTGTGAGACGCTTCACAGATTCTAAATACAACAGATTTTTGTGATCTGTGATCACCATGACTTGGTGAAGTGCTCCCTCCAAAATATGGCGCCATTCTTCAAATGCGCATTTAATTGCCAACAGCACCCTGTTACCAATATCATAATTCCTCTCAGTAGGAGATAATTTTTTCGAAAAAAATGCACATGGATGCCACTTACTCGGAGAAATCCCCTGTGACAATACAGCTCCCACCCCCACCTCAGAGGCATCCACCTCTACCACAAATGGCTGTGTGATGTCAGGCTGTATTAGTATGGGTGCAGTGGAAAAACACTTCTTCAAAGTCTCGAAAGCCTGGCAGGCCGTACTGGACCAGACAGAGAAGTCTGTGCCTCTCTTGGTCATGTCTGTTAAAGCTTTGGCTACTACTGAAAAGTCTTTAATAAATTTGCGATAGTAGTTTGCAAAACCTAAAAACCTCTGTAAGATCCTCAGGACGCTCCCAATCCAAGACCGTCTTGACCTTAGCCGGATCCATACGAAATCCTGTGGAGGATAAGAAATAACACAAAAACAGAATCTCTTTGACCGCGAACATGCATTTCTCAAGTTTGGCAAATAGTTTATTGTCCCTGAGTACCTGAAGGACCTGCCGTACATGAACCTGATGGGACTCGATGTCAGGGGAATAAACTAAGATGTCATTGAGATATACGACCACAAACCTACCTATCAGGTGACTAAGTATATCATTGACAAAGTGTTGAAACACAGCAGGAGCATTACATAACCCAAAAGGCATAACCATGTTCTCGTAATGTCCCTCTGGAGTATTAAACACTGTCTTCCATTCATCCCCTTCCTTCATCCGAATGAGATTATATGCCCCCCTGAGATCTAATTTGGAGAACCAGTTAGCCCCTACAATTTGATTAAAGAGGTCCGGAATAAGAGGGAGCGGGAAAGAATCCCGGACCGTAATTTGGTTTGATTCACGGAAGTCTAAGCATGGGCGTAAACCCCGTCCTTCTTCTTTACAAAGAAGAACCCAGCAGCAATGGGTGATGACGAGGGTCTGATATGACCCTTGGCCAGACTCTCCGTGATATAGTCCTTCGTGGCCTGTCTCTCTGGGGCAGAGATGTTGTATAGCCTACTCTTAGGCAGTTTAGCACCAGGAATGAGATGTATGGCGCAATCATAAGGACAGTGTGGAGGTAGCTCCTGACTCCCCTCCTCAGAGAATACATCCTCAAAATCTGAGACGAACTCTGGCAGAACCTGAGAACTCAACCTGGCCAGCTGAGTGCCCAGGCCATGTTCGTGACAAAACTCACTCCATCTAGTAACCTCCCGAGTCTGCCAGTCTAACACCGGGTTGTGTAACGTGAGCCATGGTAAACCGAGAACTACAGGCGACGGTAAACCCCCCAACACATAACAATCTATTGACTCGGAGTGCAATACCCCTACTTGTAGGATCACCCCACGGACGATCTGAGTGAAAGTCCCCTGGCTCAAAGGTGCAGAATCAATAGCAATTATAGGTATGGGTCTAGACAACTCTTGAGTTTTAAACCCCTGTGCCTGAACAAACCCAGCATCAATTAAATTAAACCCTGCCCAGGAGTCCAGGAAGGCAGAGATATTGAGCCTACTTTCACCAAGACGAATCTCGGCTGGTAAGAAAAAATGTGGTTTACCTATGGAGGAAACTAGTACACCCGAGTTGCCAACCTCCCCGCAACCTGGGCTCAATAGTTTTCTGGCGGTTGTCTTCTAGAAGGACACACATTCACAAAATGACCCCTTCTGCCACAAAAAAAACACGCACCTCCCTTACGCCGTACTACTGCAGCCCCCTTAGAACGAGAAGCGCCACCCAACTGCATAGGTTCTCCTAGAGACTCAGGTTCTGGTGAGTCCAAATCTGAGTTACCCTTGAATAGCGGCGATTCATTAACCTTCGTCTGGCTGAGTAGGTACAATTGTAACTATTCCGTTTTAAAATTGCAATAACTTTTTTTTTTCGAAAAGCCGTAGAGGGCTGAAATTTTGTGACATCTCTGCAGTTTTGGTCCTGAATATATTGGCCAAATTTCAATAAAATATATATGAAGGTACAATTGTACCTCTGCAGCCTGTTAACGTTGTAAAATTATGCAGCCTGACGAAGGTTAAGTCTCTTGTGCAGGCGGCGGTTCACACAGATTGCAAGAGACATAGCTGCCTCCAGTGTGGTTGGTATCTCCTGTAGGGCGAAGGCATCTTTTATCTTATCGGATAGTCCCTGATAAAATTTACTGCGGAGTGCAGGGTCATTCCACTTTGTGTCAGTAGCCCATCTCCGAAACTCAGAGCAGTACTCCTCTACTGGCCGGTCTCCCTGTATAAGGTGGCATATTGTGGATTCAGCAAGGGAGACGCGGTCAGCATCATCATACACTTGACCTAAGGCTTGAAAAAACTCCTCCACAGTCCGTAACGGCAAAGCGTCAGCGGGAAGTGAAAAGCCCAGGCCTGGGGATCACCCTGTAGGAGCGATACTACAATTCCAACACTCTGCTCTTCTGAACCTGAAGTGTGAGGACGCAACCTAAAGTATAATTTACAGGCCTTCCTGAATGTAACAAATTTGTCGCGCCCCCCAGAGAACCTGTCAGGTAATGCAATTTTAGGCTCCAGCGAAGCTTGTGGAGGTGTAGGAACCCCTGTAGTGGCCACTGGAGTGCGCTGTACAACCACCGAGTGGAGGTCAGCCACCTCTAGACTGAGTTGCTGCAATTGTCCAGCTAAAGCAGCAATGGGGTCCATATTGGACCAAGAAAATTTTTATGGTCAGTGATACTGTCACGCCGTTAATGGCGATAAAGGGGCAGGACGGCGTACTGGGACCCGCACCTGTCCCTGCCACTATAATGGGGCCCTGACTTTCCCTTATCTCAGGGGTACCTATAATGGTCAGGAGGCCTGAGCTGCCAGCGTATCCCTGTCTCCTGTGCAGGCCCTATCAGCAGCCCCCTCTCCCCCCAAGGGAGGTGGACTTCACCAGTGTATAGATATGACAATTAAACAGGGTATGCAGACAAGGTAACTAAAATCTCAAACTCACCAAATGCTCACACAACCACAGAGGAAACACAGAGAAGGGAAGAGAAGGAAAAAACTAGGAAGGAAAACAGATTTTACATGCAACCAAAACAGCAGACACCAATCTCTGTAAATAAACCTCCATGCTCCTACCACCACGCTCCTTCCCACTCCAAGCCAGGCAGCAGAACTGATCACTGACAACAGTTGTAGTCAAAACTGAGTCTATATAGGAGTGGAGATTACAAAAACCAAATCAGCTGAAAGACCAAGCTCTCAGTAACTTCAGTAACAAGGTTTAACTCCTGCCCTGCTGGCACAAGACAGCCAGGTCAGAATTCAGGAGAAGAGCTTCTGTTCATCGTGTGTGAACGAGGCCCAGAGCGCTGTGGTTCTCTGGAACCTCTCTGTCATGGTAGGCCCGTGACAGTGGCTCTTTTACTTATGCTCCTTGCACACCCTGAAGTTAACACTTTGTCGCGCCCCCCAGAGAACCTGTCAGGTAATGCAATTTTAGGCTCCAGCGAAGCTTGTGGAGGTGTAGCAACCCCTGCAGTGGCCACTGGAGTGCGCTGTACAACCGTCGAGCGGAGGTCAGCCACCTCTAGACTGAGTTGCTGCAATTGTCCAGCTAAAGCAGCAATGGGTCCATATTGGACCAAGAAAATTTTTAGGGTCAGTGATACTGTCACGCCGTTAACGGCGATAAAGGGGCAGGACGGCGTACTGGGACCCGCACCTGTCCCTGCCACTATAATGGGGCCCTGACTTTCCCTTATCTCAGGGGTACCTATAATGGTCAGGAGGCCTGAGCTGCCAGCGTATCCATGTCTCCTGTGCAGGCCCTATCAGCAGCCCCCTCTCCCCCCAAGGGAGGTGGACTTCACCAGTGTATAGATATGACAATTAAACAGGGTATGCATACAAGGTAACTAAAATCTCAAACTCACCAAATGCTCACACAACCACAGAGGAAACACAGAGAAGGGAAGAGAAGGAAAAAACTAGGAAGGAAAACAGGTTTAACATGCAACCAAAACAGCAGACACCAATCTCTGTAAATAAACCTCCATGCTCCTACCACCACACTCCTTCCCACTCCAAGCCAGGCAGCAGAACTGATCACTGACAACAGTTGTAGTCAAAGCTGAGTCTATATAGGAGTGGAGATAACAAAAACCAAATCAGCTGAAAGACCAAGCTCTCAGTAACTTCAGCAACAAGGTTTAACTCCTGCCCTGCTGGCACAAGACAGCCAGGTCAGAATTCAGGAGAAGAGCTTCTGTTCATCGTGTATGAACGAGGCCCAGAGCGCTGCGGTTCTCTGGAACCTCTCTGTCATGGTAGGCCCGTGACAGTGGCTCTTTTACTTATGCTCCTTGCACACCCTGAAGTTAACACTTATAAAATGTGCCCCCTCATACCGTGAAACCGTCCCGGAGGCGGGACTTTCCTTCTTAATGAGACGCAGCACAGCTGTCATTCATACCCCCTTGGCGCCGGGCGCCGCCTCAGCATTGTTTGAATCAGTCCCAGAGCCTGCACTGTTATGTTATCCTTTGGGCATGCGCAGTTAGCGCTGCCCGTCTTCTGACATCATTTGTTGTCAGGCTGACTGCACCTATGCGGCCACACTGCCCGAGATCCCGCCCCAGGATTCTGATTTATTCACACTGCGGGGCTGGGATTCATGGGCATGCGCAGTGCATATCTTCGCCTCTCACTCATCTCCCTCCACCGTCTTCAGACTGTGCGGCGTCAGCAGATCCCTAAGCGCATGCCATGGCCAGAGGCTTAATTTGAGCTAGTTTAATATCAGTTGTAGTGTGAGTGTGAACGGAGCAGGAGAAATTGCTGGATACACAGCTGGAGATCAGCTCACGTTACCGAAACCCTTTAACACTGGGTCATGTGTTGAGTGTGCAGACGGCACTTCTGAGCAGCAGTTGGAGCCAAGGGATTACAGTTCAGGTGGTAGAAACATGAACACAACAGGAGACCTGGATACTGTTGCCAACCAATTATTTAATCTGGAAGAGGAGTGGCAAATTCCTGCAAGTTCCAGGGCTTGTTCATTTTCAGAAAAGTAAGCCGGTCAACGTTATCAAAGGATGGTCGCATGCGACGGTCTGCTATTACACCACCTGCGACACTAAAGACACGTTCCGATAATACACTAGCAGCAGGGCAAGCCAGCACCTCCAATGCATACTATCTAAGCTCTGGCCATGTATCCAGCTTAGAGACCCAAAACTTGAAGGGAGAAGAGCCGTCTGGGAGTACACTGAGAGGGCAAGACTTGTAGTCTGTCACCAAAATTTCAGGAAAAATGCTGACAGCACATCGGATATTGTGATGCAAGTCCTAACTCCACTGGACCATATGGAAAGTGTACATACCAAAGTTGCAATGAAGGACAGCATCAAATCCAGGTGAAGTATCCAAAAAGAAGTTCCTTTATTATGCCATATAAAATGCATTTTATATGGCATAATAAAGCATAGCATTTTATATGGCATAATAAAGGAACTTCTTTTTGGATACTTCACCTGGATTGATGTTGTGCTTCATTGCAACTTTGGTATGTAGTCTGTCACCATCTGACGGAAACGTTGCCTCCTGCTGACTGGAGCCATCTGTGATGGTGTAGACATTTGTGGTTCGCATACAAAACTTTGCCACAGTTGGGCCATACTCGTTTTGCCTTGTGCTGAGGCACTGCTTCTGCTCCCTCTTTGTGCAGAGCTTCCTCCACTGCCTCGACGCACTGAGCTGCTTTGTAAAGCACTAGCAGCACTGCTCTCGGTTGGACTGGAGAAGATGATGGAATGCACCAGTGTGTCTTGGTACTCCTGCATTTTATGCTCCCGGTTCAACGGTGTGATGAGGCTTTGCAAATTGTCCCGGTAGCGAGGGTCTAGGAGGGTGTACACCAAACAATCAGCCATGTTGAGAATGTGGGCGATGCGGAGGTCGTTTCTCAGGCACTGCAGCATGAAAGCAACCATGTGCTGCAGACTGCCAACTGGCCAAGAAACGCTGTCCCCTGCTTGAGGCGTGATCTCTGCCTGCTCTGCATCACCCCACCCTCCCTCTACATACTGACTACTGGAGCATTGTGTAACTTCCTCCACTGGACAGAAGTCTTCCTCCTCCATTGACTCCTCCTCATCCTCTTCACAAAGTGTCCCCTGCCTAGGCCTTTGTGAGGAACCACGTTGTGCAGACTGTCCAGAAGCAGATGGCATTGGTGACTCCTCATCCTCCACCTCTTCCACAACATCACCCCTTAGCGCTTGCAGTGTTTTTTCAAGCAGGCAGATAAGGGGGATAGTCATGCTGACTAGCGCATTATCTGCACTCGCCGTCCATGTGGAATCATCGAAGGCACGCAAAACCTGGCAGATGCCCTTCATAGTGGCCCACTCAGTGGTTGTGAAGTCTGAACGGCGCTCAGTGCGACTTCTTTGCCTGATGCAGCTGGTACTCCATTACTGCTGGCTGCTGCTCACACAACCGCTCCAACATATGTAACGTTGAATTCCACCTGGTGGGTAGGTCACATAAGATGTGATGTTCCGAAAGGTGAAATCGCCGCTGCAGAGCTGCAATGCGCGTTCTTGCCATGCTGAAATGCCGCAAGTGAGCACACTCTAGGCGGACCTTGTGCAGCAGTGCATCAAGATCCGGATAGTCCCTCAAAAAACTCTGCACGACCAAGTTGAGCACATGTGCCAGACATGGGATGTGAATGAGGTTGCCTAGACCCAGAGCTGCCACCAGATTTCGGCCATTGTCACACACTACCATGCCTGGCTGGAGATTCGCTGGCACAAACCACACGTCACTCTCCTGCTTGATGGCATTCCAGAGCTCCTGCGATGTGTGACTTTGATTCCCCAAAGAAATTAATTTTAATACAGCCTGTTGACGTTTGGCCACGGCTGTGCTCATATCGGTCGTAACAGGTAAGGGTTCACGGGTCCATGTGGAGGTGGACTGTGACGGCTCCTGCAGCGCTGATTCAGAGGAACTGGAGTATGAGGAGGAGTCAATGTGTACAGACTTAATTCCTGCAATCCTTGGAGTTGGCAGAACACGTACAGCGCCACTCGCAAGATCTATACCTGGCTCCACAACATTGACCCAATGGGCAGTGAGGGAAAGGTATCGTCCCTGTCCATGGTGACTGGTCCACGCATCGGTGGTGAGGTGGACCTTGCTACTGATGGCGTTTAGTAGCGCATGTTTAATGTTTCCCTCCACATGCTTTACAGGGCAGGGACGGCTTGCCTGCTGAAATAAAAGCGGCTGGGCACATTGTATTGTGGGACTGCCAATGCCATCAAGTTACGGAAGGTGTCAGTCTCCACCAGCCTGAATCACAGCATTTCAAGAGACAGTAGTTTTGCAATGTCAGCATTCAGAGACTGTGCTCGGGAGTGGTTTGCCGAGAATGGACGCCTTTTCTCCCATGCCTGTGCTACCGATGGCTGTAGACTGGGCTGAGAATGTGAGGATGACAGGGAACATGGTGCTGTGGGTGGAATTACACTGGGTCTTTGTACAACAGTGCCAGAGGTTCTTCCATGGCGATCCTGTGAGGAAGCCGGACCAGCTGTATGTGAGCTGGAGGAAGAGGCTCCAACACGAGCTGAAGAGGTGGTAGGTGCCGCTGTAGGTTGGCCTAGGTCTTCAGTGTGTTTTTGTAACTCCACCACATGCTTGGTCTGCACATGTTTCCACATATTTGTGGTATTGAGGTTGCTGACACTTTTCCCTCTTTTGACTTTCTGATTACACAGCTTGCACTTGACAAAGCAAATGTCATCTGCAACTGTGTCAAAAAAGGACCAGGCACTGCAAGTCTTGGGAGCGCCTGTTTTGGCATTTGGAAGAGGCATGCTCCTAATGGGTGCCGAAGTGGAGACTACAGGCAACGCAGTCTTCCCCCTCCCTCTCCCTCCTTTTTGAGCCGTTCGGGCAATCACTTCCTCAGAGCTGCTCTCACCACCTTCTTGTACCTCACGCCATGATGGGTCAAGGACCTCATCATTTACACTACCCTCTTCCAACAACTGCTTCTCGTGGGTAGTCTCGGCAGCACAGTATGCACCAGAAAGTGGCACCTTAGTCTCATCATCAGATGCGTACTGAGGTGTGCTCACCGAAGGCACTGGCCCACCCGCCTCTTCAATTTCAGAGAGAAAAAGCAGTTGGGCATCACTGCATACTGCCTCTTCTTCCATTTCTCGAATGCTGCTTGGCTGGCCCCCTCTTTCCAAGCCAAGAGATTCAGAGAACAGAAGTAGAGATGGCTCCTGTCCTGTGTTGTGAATTCTGTTGTCGGGCTCCCTCCTGTGGTCATGAATGGTACTTCGGCTGGTTCTGTCCATGGACTTCCTCTGGTGGGTGTTTCTGAGTTTCCTTCCACAGGTGACGAGGTTAATTCGTTAGCTGGCTGCTCTATTTAACTCCACTTAGATCTTTGCTCCATGCCACCTGTCAATGTTCCAGTATTGGTCTAGTTCTCTCCTGGATCGTTCTTGTGACCTGTCTTCTCAGCAAAAGCTAAGTTCCAGCTTGTATTTCTTTGGGTTGCTATTTTTCTGTCCAGCTTGCTAGTATTATTGTTGTCTTGCTTGCTGGAAGCTCTGGGACGCAGAGGGAGCGCCTCTGCACCGTGAGTCGGTGCGGAGGGTCTTTTTGCGCCCTCTGCGTGGTCTTTTTGTAGGTTTTTATGCTGACCGCAAAGTAACCTTTCCTATCCTCGGTCTGTTCAGTAAGTCGGGCCTCACTTTGCTAAATCTATTTCATCTCTGTGTTTGTATTTTCATCTTTACTCACAGTCATTATATGTGGGGGGCTGCCTTTTCCTTTGGGGAATTTCTCTGAGGCAAGGTAGGCTTTATTTTCCTTCTTTAGGGCTATCTAGTTTCTTAGGCTGTGCCGAGTTGCATAGGGAGCGTTAGGCGCAATCCACGGCTATTTCTAGTGTGTCTGATAGGATTAGGGATTGCGGTCAGCAGAGTTCCCACGTCCCAGAGCTCGTCCTTTATTATCAGTTACTATCAGGTCATTCCGTGTGCTCTTAACCACCAGGTCCATTATTGTCCTGACCACCAGGTCATAACAGTCCTGGGCTCTCTGACTGCCTGGGCAATTAGGCAGGTGGTGAAGAGAAAGATGGGTGCTCTTCAGTGCTCTGTGCCTGAGATGTGGCACTAATTGAAGTAGATGCGTTAGCTGCCATCCATCCGACAACGGCTTCAATTTGTTCGTCCCGCAGCAGTGGTGTATGGCGAGCTCCTACAAAGCTGCGCATGAAGGACTGTTCCCTGTAAAACTGGGGGATGATGAGTCACCAGTGCCTGCAGCAGGCAAAGAATCCCCACGTCCTCTCCCTGCAAAAGCTCCATGCCCCCAACCACGTGCCTTACTCCCTGCCTTCTTCATCTTGGTAGACTGATAAAGATAGGTAGAAAAGTACTAAGGGCTTAGTGTGCTTATTCCTGAACAGCTGCTAACAGGTATAAGAAACACTAATTTTAGAAAGTGTGGACTAGACTTTAATATGAGCAAATGTGGCCTACAC
Source organism: Ranitomeya imitator (assembly GCF_032444005.1). Lineage (NCBI taxonomy): Eukaryota > Metazoa > Chordata > Amphibia > Anura > Dendrobatidae > Ranitomeya > Ranitomeya imitator. Next base: position 293,587,577 of record NC_091287.1, on the reverse strand, counting down.
AATTGTAAAGTGGAGTGTTTGGTGAACTTTATTAACTTTTTGTTTTTTTCGCAGAACAGACTACAGCGTGAGCTAAACTCACACAGATACCTTGCAGACAGCCGTGAACAGCGCTGCAAGGCCATAAAAAGCTCCTGTATGTACTCCTATATAGTGTTTTTCTACAATCTAGCAGGATACGGATGGAAAACCACTAATAGGATAATTCAGGAAAAATGTGCAGCAGGCAGCACTAATTGAAAAAAGGACAATGGAACAGTATGAGGCAGTGACGCACGCTGATCTGACTACAACCAGCTGTGGCTGCAGAACAGACTACAGCATGAGCTGAACTCACACAGAGACCTTGCAGACAGCCGTGAACAGCGCTGCAAGGCCAAAAAAAGCTCCTGTATGTACTCCTATATAGTGTTTTTCCTCAATCTAGCAGGATGCGGATGGAAAACCACTAATAGGATAATTCAGGAAAAATGTGCAGCAGGCAGCACTAATTGAAAAAAGGACAATGGAACAGTATGAGGCAGTGACGCACGCTGATCTGACTACAACCAGCTGTGGCTGCACAACAGACTACAGCATGAGCTGAACTCACACAGAGACCTTGCAGACAGCCGTGAACAGCGCTGCAAGGCCAAAAAAAGCTCCTCTATGTACTCCTATATAGTGTTTTTCCACAATCTAGCAGGATACGGATGGAAAACCACTAATAGGATAATTCAGGAAAAATGTGCAGCAGACAGCACTAATTGAAAAAAGGACAATGGAACAGTATGAGGCAGTGACGCGCACTGAGCTGTCTACCACCAGCTGTGGCTGCAGAACAGACTACAGAGTGACCTGTACTCACAAAGAGACCTTGCAGACAGCCGTGAACAGCGCTGCAAGGCAAAAACAAGGTTCTCTTACAGCGGTTGCTAAATTAGCCTGGGTAAAGCACAATGAAGCAAATCGCAATCTCAAACTTGCCCTCAGTCAGAACACAGTGTCCTGTCCCTAACTGAATTCACAGCACAGTGAACCCAAAATGGCGGCGGCGACTTTTATAGTGCATCATGACATCATTTCAGCAGCCAATCACAGCCATGCCAGTAGTTACATGACTAACATGCATAACAGGATGTGCCCACACTTTTTAGGAATCCTCATTGGCTAAATTAAATTAAACTGGCTCATAGCATTATGGGAACTTCTGATTCCGGTATCCGATATTGCAATAGTATCGGAACTCAGTATCGGAATTCCGATACTGTGAATATAGGCCGATACCCGATATTTGCAGTATCAGAATGCTCAACACTACTCACGTGTATTCAGCCTGGCTAGCAACCGTAAATCATGCAGCTGAGGCGACGAAAACTAAATCTCCGAGCACAACCAAGCAAGCTCGGGGAGAACCGAGCAACGAGTATACTCGCTCATCACTAAATACCACAGTACTGCTCCCATCGAAATGGATGGAACTGGGTCGCACATTTCACCACTGCTCCCATAGAAGTGGACAGACCAGGGTCACACATTTAGAATGGAGCAGTGTTGTAATGTGTGACCCTGCTCTGTCCACACATGACACCTGTCTACTCCCCTGATATGCCAATGTTACTTTTACAGAAGCATCTATTTTTCAAATCCTGTGTTATTTCATTCCACTGATATTACTGCTAGAATTTTATGAATAAATAAAAAAAAAACTGGCTTTATTTTTCCACTTGTCAAAGGATATTTCACTAAAGAATAAGCCCACGTGCACACATTGACTATTTGGTGAGTTTCTTACCTCAGCATTTGTAAGCCAAAACGAGTAGTAGGGAAAAAAAACAAAAGTGGGGATGTGTTTCTATTATACTTTTCTGGTGACTGTTGGTTTTGGCTTACAAATACTGAGATAAAAAAACCTCACCAAATACTGAATGTGTGAACTATCACCCCACTTGCCAAAGCACCAGGGCAAGTGGGAACAGCGAGGCTAAGTACCAGAATTGCTGCATCTTAGGCCAGTTTCACCCATCTGTTTTTTCCGGAATCGGAAAAAACTTTACTGGAGATGACAGTGTCCGTGTGTGTAATACTTGCTGCACGCGTGTGGCAACCGTATGCCGCATCAGTACCACGTGGAAGGGCGCCAGGTAAGAAGCGGTACAGTATGCGCTGTTCCTCGGTGCCGGGTGCCTAACACAGGTCTCATTATTCTTCCCTGCTCTGCCGGCGGTCAGCCTGAGCAGAGAAGAATGATGAGAGTTGTATTCAAGTGAGAACAATGACAGCAGGTGGCGGCTGATGCGACTATTACTCCCATCAGTCTACACCTGCTGCCTCTAATAACAGTGACAGCCTGTGCTATAAATAAATGAATTAAACAACCAGTGTGGGTTCCCCTGTATTTTCTATAAGCAAAACTCACAGCTGGGGCTGCTACCCTCAACTATCAGCTTCAGCAAGGCTGGTTATCAAGAATAGAGAGGTCCCCAATCCCCATCCTGTTTTTTTTTTTATATTTAAATAAATAATTAAAAAAAACAGCATCTGGTCCCCCCATTTTTGACAACCAGCCTTGCTAAAGCTGACAGCTGGGGGCTGGTATTCTCAGGCTGGTAAGGTGCCATTGGTATAGGCCTCCCAGCCTAAAAATATCAGCCCACAGCTGCCCAGAAAAGGTGCATCTATTAGATGTACCAATTCTGGCACTTTGCTCAGCTCTTCCCACTTGCCATGTAGCGGTGGAAAGTGAAGTTCATATTTGTGGGATTGATGTCACTTTTGTATTGTCTGGTGACATCAAGCCCATGGCTTAGTAATGGAGAGAGGTCTATAAGACACCTATTCATTACTAATCCTACATTTATCTGACAAATAAAGGCACAGCACGTATAAAGTCCTATATCTAATATATAAAGTTGAGTGTATGTGTGTGTGTATGCATCGAGCCACGCCCATTCTAGACACTCCTTCTTGTCTAGAATGGAGTTGCTTCTGTGAGGCATGATGTCAATGGAAAGGGAGGAGCCTTATGAATAGAGATGTGAGGGGAAAAATGAGAGCTGTCAGGAGGAAAATGAGAGAAGTGAGGTGCTGCTGCAGTATGAGGCTGTGTATAGAGAAGAGTCAAGCGCTGCAGGTGGAGGCTGTGTGTAAGGCTACATTCACAAGTTCAGTATTTGGTCAGTATTTTACCTCAGCATTTATATGCCAAAACCACGAGTGGGAGAAAAATACAGAAGTGGTGACATGTTTCTAATAAACTTTTCCTTTGATTGTTTTACTCCAAGTTTTAGCTTACAAATACTGAGGTAAAAATACTGACCAAATAACGTGTGAAAGAGGTCTGATACAGGAGGAAATGACACAAAGGTGTATACTATATACAGGAGGAGATGACATACAAGTATATACTATATACAAGATTAGATGACATACAGGTACATACTATATACAGGGGAGATGACATACAGGTATACACTATATATAGGATGAGATGACATACAGGTATATACTATATAGGAGGAGAGGAGATACAGGCATATACTATATACAGAAGGAGATGACACATAGGTATATACTATATACAGGAGGAGATGACATACAGGTATATACCATATACAGGGGAGATGACATACAGGTATATACTATATACAGGAAGAAATGACATACAGGTATAAACTATATACAGGGGAGATGACATACAGGTATATACTATATACAGGAAATTACATACAGGTATATACTGCGGGGAAAATTACAGGTGTGAGGTCAAAATGACAGGTGTTAGGGGGGAAAATGAGAGGACTGAGGGGGAAAATGAGACGAGTGAGGGGGAAAATGAGAGATGTGAGAGGGAAAATGAGAGAAGTGAGGTGCTATAACTAAACACTGTTAGTTACTATACCCGGGCAACACCAGCTCTTCAGCTAGTTAGAAATAAAACAAAATACACTTTTACATTTTCATTTAAAAATAACAAACACAGTTATACTCACCTAATGCCTAATTCCACTGAATCCCTTGTCTCCTGTAATAAACGAAAAATAAAAAAAAACAGCAATATCCCTCACCTGTCCATCGTTCTGTCCCACGACGTAATCCATGTCTGGGGGATAAATAGTTTCGAACCTGGACGGTGCCAAGATGTGACCGTCCAGGCTGAGAACCACTAGTGAATAAGATGCTGCGAGCACTGTATCATTGACCAGCGGTGACATCATCGAGGTTACCACCGGTCAGTGATGCTCTGTTTCCAGCCAGGCTGAACTGCATTGACCTCAGCACCGTGAGAAAAAGTCAGTCATCAGGTCACCGCAGTTCAAACTCAGTGAATTCACAGCAGATCACTGTGAGAATTTCTGTCCTATTAATACGTCATGGCGATTTTGCGCGCACAGGAGACATGCATTCATGATCGTCGACGGGTTTTCAGCAGTCATCACAGCTGACACATGGTTCTCACTGCCAGAAGTGGTCCTCTCAGTAGTCTTTTGTGTCTGGGAGTATCGATCCCACAATCACACACTATTATCTCGATCCCGCCGGGCTGCCACTACATGTGAGGAACCTGCACCTCGTCACCCCACCTGAAGTCACTATTACAACAAAGAGATCACGTGGTGCGGTCTCGCCTCTTGTACCAATGTGATGTTCCACACCCCATAGGGACATGTAAGGTCAGCTTAGACACAGTTTTACACAGACACCCCCCCTGTCCATATGGACCCACGGAGGCACAGGGAGTGAGAGGATGTGGCCCATGCAGTCACTGACGCGGCAGCACACTCAATCACAACCCTGACAGGCTGAGAGGCTGCTTTCATTAGCACCAGTGAAACAGAACCTTTTCAGCCAGGTAGGACTGCCACCAGTTCCTCGTTAGATATAAGCAGAGTCAGTTAACAGGATTATATCGGGCCAGAAACCAGCACCAGTAGCATGTGAAGTTAAAGCTGAAACCACAGACGTGTGGATTCAGAGATCGAGGTATAAGAGCAGCTCAAGGTTAAATTATATATTTATTCACCTTAAAGGCACACTAGACAGTACACTATGTATACATAATGATTATATCTATACAATGGTCAGATATGCAAATATGGGTCACGTACAAAAGATACGAGCAGATGGATCATATTTCAAAGAGCCTTACACATACCCCTAAATCTAACAGGCGCTATATATATATTGTATTGCGTCCACATAGTTAGCATAGTCTGCACATGTTCTACGCTAGATATACAAAGAAAAACATATGAAAGAAATGCGTATAAAGAACAAATACTTTATTTGAAACAAATATAAAACCAAAATATACACTGAAAACCATAGAAAGGCATATAAATATAAAAAGTCTGGTAGCCAACAGAGTGCCCGAAAAGTGAGCCAAGTAAATACATGCGGCACCCCTCCTGGACAAACAGCAATACTAGTAACTAGTAGTCCACATAACAATGTGACCGTACAACTGGCACACATCCATATAGTAAGTTTTAAAGAGCAAACCATAGAGTAAACTATCGGCCAAAATGGCACATCTAAATGCTCCTACTTAATAATGTCCATAGTCATAAGGGTAATATGTGCCAGTATACTCACACGAAGTTGTCATAAGCAGGTGAATCATGTCAATTATTATAGAAGTCTTCCCCTGACGAAGGCACGCCGCCGAAACGCGCGTAGGGGCTGTGGCACCATCTCCTGGACACCAGCAAGAACTGACAACTTCGTGTGAGTATACTGGCACATATTACCCTTATGACTATGGACATTATTAAGTAGGAGCATTTAGATGTGCCATTTTGGCCGATAGTTTACTCTATGGTTTGCTCTTTAAAACTTACTATATGGATGTGTGCCAGTTGTACGGTCACATTGTTATGTGGACTACTAGTTACTAGTATTGCTGTTTGTCCAGGAGGGGTGCCGCATGTATTTACTTGGCTCACTTTTCGGGCACTCTGTTGGCTACCAGACTTTTTATATTTATATGCCTTTCTATGGTTTTCAGTGTATATTTTGGTTTTATATTTGTTTCAAATAAAGTATTTGTTCTTTATACGCATTTCTTTCATATGTTTTAGATGGATCATATTTGATGTTCGACCATGTGTGCGCTGGGCCGCCGTAAGTGCATGGACTGCCAGCTGGTTCCTAATTTCTTTACAGCACATTACTCAATGTGATTTCTACTTTTGAAGTGACCAGCAAGCATAACAGGGAAAGAGAGACGACATGGCGCTACGCTAGCCTTTATGCTATATACACAATTGCTATACATATACAGTGGTTAGATGTGCAAATATAGGTGATAGTATAAAAATTATAAGCAGGTGAATCATGTCAATTATTGGTTTGATGCTTGACCATGTGTGCTGAGCCGCATAGGAGCTTAGGCTTCCAGCTGATTCAGTTCCTTTCAGCATGTTACACAACGTTGCCCCCCATTTAGAAGTGAACAGCAAGCATGGCAAAGAGAGATATCACACATGACCTTGCACAAGCATTTATTCCTTTGTTTGGTCAAACCCTTTCACTCCCAGAGGAGCTTTATTCCCCTCCCTTGGTTGTTTGCAGGTAAAACTCCCAAAACTTTTGAAGGATCATAACTTCCCAATGGAAGGTCAATGGGCGGCGCTTCTTCCACAATTGGATCTGTCTGGGCTCCCACTATGCTTAAAGAACAAATACACAGAATGGCTAGTAGAAGCCAAGTATTGAAGCTGTATCTTCCCACCCTGGGGTGCTAGAATGGAACGAGACCATGGAAGGCACTTCACCCATTCCAGAGATCTTAAAATTGTAACCGGTGTACAGCTAAGGCGTACAATAACTCCATATTTTCCTTAAGTCTCTTTATGACATTCCCATCTGACTGAATGAGTCAGTTACACAAGATAACCCCAGTGTATACTAGTTAGACTTTGAAACAGTTTCACTTTGAAACAGAGAAGGTTGGACAACATGCTGAGCCAGGTGTCCCGTTACAGCTACACATGCTAAAGGAGGACTGTAGTAAGCTGCCAGTAAGTCCCCCATATTCTTTACAGTGACACTGGTCAGAATTGTAAAATTTGGCCTGGTCATGAATGTGAAAACTGACTTGGAGGATGAAGGGGTTAACACTTGAAAAGAAAATGTGAAAATAAAGCCAAAACAAAACATGGGTAACTGTAGGGTAATAAGTTTTCTATGAAATTAAAGGAAATCTATTACCAGGCATTTGCTTCTCCATCTGAGACTAGCATGAAACAGTGTTTCATCTGCTGCAGATCTAGCATTTCTGTGAATGCTGAGCTCTGTATAATCCTGCCCACACCACTGAATGACAGCCTTTTTGTATACACTGTGCATAGGCAGAAAGCTGCCAATCAGTTGTGGGGGGGGAGGTTTACTGAGCTCATAAATATGGAGGACTGCATGGCTGCAGATTTACTAGTCTTCTAGTGATAATTTTGTGCGGATAAAACTATACCTAAAATATTGTTTAAACTACACTAAGCTGCCCAGTAGGTATCACATCGTTGAAATCAGGGTCTGTATTTCTTCATTATGCTGCTCTAAGATTAACTGGCAAAGATCTGTTGTGTATATCCTTGACATCAGAACATTTTCAGTGTACACTCCAGACAGGGACGGTAATGAATAAACAGAATTCAATGTTTTCTGTGTAGAATAAGAACAACAGAATATCTACAGAATAATAAATAAAATTAGAATTCTATAAAAAAAACTAATTCTAAAGTTGTTTTAAATGTGTTCATATCTAACTTTAAAGTAAAAAATTTTCAATTTCAGATATGTGAATTATTTAGACTAGGGTACAACATTCATGTAATAGTTACATAGATATTTTGATCACTACTAGAAATAGTGTCAGCAGCAAACTATGCAGATAAGAGGCAGAACCATTTGTAGATACAGAGCACTGTAAGCCAAGCTGAAAGGTGAAAAATCGGCCATATCGGGAATACACCTGCTCAGACATATCAGAGACGCCAAGACAGCAGCCAGTTTATAAACATTTTCTGTGCGCATCCTGTAACCTGAAAGTATATTTAAATTGTGCTGACAGATAAATTGATTCCATATTAAGTCAACCATGAAAATATTAGGCCAACTTGTTTCTTCTCTGGAATTTTACAAGAATGACTCTTCAAAGTGACCTACCTGTGCTTCTTTGTAAAATGTAAAGGTGATTGTTTTCCTATTTAAACTAACAAAAGAGGAACGTTTATTGCCCCAGGTGTTAACAGGTTTTAAGCTCGTGAATAAAGTAAGGGTATGTGCACACGTAGAAAGCTCCTCTGCGGATTTTTCCGCAGTGGATTTGATAAATCCGCAGTGCAAAACCGCTGCGGTTTTTGCTGCGGATTTATCGCGGTTTCTATTGCGGATTCTGCTGCGGTTTTACATCTACAGTTTTCTATTGGAGCAGGTGTAAAAACGCTGAGGATTCCGCACAAAGAATTGACATGCTGCGGAAAATAAAATGCTGCTTTTCTGCGCGTTTTTTTCCGCAGCATGTGCACTGCGGATTTCGTTTCCCATAGGTTTACATTGTACTGTAAACTCATGGGAAACTGCTGCGGATCCGCAGCAAAATCCGCATCGTGTGCACATAGCCTAACAGTTCTGGTCATTATTTGTCAAGCCTTTATTTATTTTTAATGGTGCATATCAAATATGTTTTATAGTCTCTTGTTAAAGAGGGTTTCTCAATATATACATTGGTAAAGTCGAATATGGCTCCTTCTCATGATTAGAACAAAGTGGCAGCTGTGGCCGTCCCTGAGCTGAGACTCCTTGAGCTCTCCTGTTAGAGATTGGTTGGAGAGTACACGTAACGCTCTCAAAACAACCCTCGTGGGCTCGCCAAAGGCCATATAATTTTAAAGGTCACACTTTTGTTAACCCACAGAATTTATCCACTGCATGTGGTTGTGGTTTGTCTTGCAGCGACATCCTGGTTTCTGATTGGTTCCTGGGTTCAGTGGCGGGAAACTTAAATCTATTTATAGATTGCATTCCTGTCAGAAGCTGTCCAGTTACCTCAGAAGACCACAGCTTGGAGAACCCCCCACTCTCCATTCCCTCAAAGATAGCTTTGTATTATGCTTAGTATCCCACCGTTAATGCTGATCGAATATGTTTATATTCATCTTTGGTTACTAAACTCGAGCAGATTTGCTGAGTTTTTGGTAATATTAATTGTAAACCATAATAGAGCATTGTGGCCTCATTCATCCACAATTGGTGTTAGTGTAATCACTTATACATTATTAATAGTGATGAGCGAGCAAGTTTGGATAAGGCGCATGCTCGGGTGCTAATAGAGTATCTTCGGCGTGCTCTAATACTATGCTCGAGTCCCTGTGGCTGCAGGTCTCGCGGCTGTTCAACAGGCAATCCTTGCATGTGAAGCGGGTGCCAAACAGCTGCAAGACATGCAGCCACGAGGACTCAAGCATATTATTTGAGCATGCCGAAGACACTCGGTTAGCACCTTATCTGAGCATGCTCGCTCATAACTACGGTAATTATTAAGTTATTATTGCTGGCTATTATTGGAATTAGAACAAATGATTCCATGTGTTAGGTGTTGACAGGGCTGGACTGGCCATCGGGTAGTTCTGGCAAATGCCAGAAGGGCCGGTGCCAGTAGTGGGCCACTGCACGCCAACTCACCCTTCCTCCCCAGCGCCACCGATGCCGCATTCAACTATACCGGCATCTATGATGCCGGTACAGTTGAATGCAATGATAGAGGAGAGAGCATCACCTGACGCTGCCTCTCCCATCATTCCCCGCTCTGCCTCTGACACTGGGGGTGTGCGCGCACTCACTGTGACCAAGGCAGTGCAGCGGCAGCCGCCACGACAGGAGCAGGGAGCAACGCGGGCCCGAGGGGAGGTGAGGAGTGTTTTTTTTTTTACTGGACTGTGGGGCCATTCTAGGAGGGAGGAGAGATGTGGGCTCTGCTGTATACTACTATGTGGGCTGTGCTATATACTACAGTGTGGGCTCTGCTGTATACTACTATGTGGGCTGTGCTATATACTACTGTGTGGGCTCTGCTGTATACTACTGTGTGGGCAGTGCTGTATATTACTATGTGGGCTGTGCTATATACTACTATGTGGGCTGTGCTATTCACTACTATGTGGGATCTGCTGTATACTGCTATGTGGGCTGTGCTATATACTACTATGTGGGCTCTGCTGTATACTACAATGTGGGCTGTGCTATACACTACTATGTGGGCTGTGCTGAATACTACTATGTGGGCTGTGCTATATACTACTGTGTGGGCTGTGCTATACACTACTATGTGGGCTCTGCTGTATACTACTATGTGGGCAGTGCTATATACTACTGTGTGGGATCTGCTGCATACTACTATGTGGGCTGTGCTATATACTACTGTGTGGGCTGTGCTATACACTACTATGTGGGCTCTGCTGTATACTACTATGTGGGCAGTGCTGTATACTACAATGTGGGATGTGCTGTATACTACTATGTGGGATGTGCTGTTTACTGCTACATGTGCTGTGCTGTATACTGCTACGTGGGCTGTGTTATCTGCTATGCGGGTTGTGCTATATACTATGGGGGGTATATTATATTCTATGGGGAGGCCGTGTTATATACTATGTGGCTGTTATATACTATTGTGGGGGTATATTATATTCTATGGGGGAGGCTGTGTTATACTATGGGGGCTGCATTATATTCTAGGGGGCTACATTATATATTATGGGGAGGTGGGCTGTATTATATTCTATGGGGTGGCTGCATTATACTCTGGGGTGGCTGCATTATATTCTGTAGGGTGGTGGCTGCATTATACTAT